>NW_022105611.1:6550456-6574903 GCF_000313985.2 Echinops telfairi | reverse complement strand
GGGATGAAATGCCTTGTCACTGTGCTTGGCCTCGTTGTCCATGACAGGACGACCCTCTTCACTCTTGCATGCTCTGAGAGCGCCTGGTGTTCTCGAAGATGCTCTTCTGAGCTGTAGTGGACATTTGTCATAATTTCTCACTTTCTGGCATTTAGTCCCTCCTGCCTTCTAGGGATGCGTTGATGTCGTCTTCAGTGAAAGCCCTATTTTGACGTATTTTACTTTTCACATCGGAAGTGGTCATGGACACACACACACACACACACACACACACACACACACGATCTGAACCCTCGCAAAATCTGAGGACAGGCAACGGACTTGAGTTCAGTGCACCACGTGATCTCTCCACTGAATCCCGGTGGAGCTCTACAAAGACGTGGAAGTGGTGGAGAAACATTTTTTCAATCAGCAGAGGTGAACCATATTTTTATGCAAATGACGTGTTACATGTTTTTTTTGAAAAGCATGTAACCTCCCTTGTTAGTTTCCTATATATACTATATGTGTTGTATGTACACACACATTCTTTCTATGGGTACATCGTGTGCAAAATTTCCATACCCCTGCTAAAGTGACATTGCAGTGATTCATTTGGCCTGGCCCTCTGGCTGTACCCAGATTTCTACCCATTCCTAAGCTACTTCATTTTAATTATATACAGTCTGTTTTCATGGCTGATAACCACGGCTGATACATGACCATCAGATTTCTTTCTTTCTTATTGTAGCCCTTCAGAGATGTTCTAAGCCATTGTCTCAGATATTCCTAGGCAAGTGCGTCATTTGGTGGCAGTGGAAAAACCCGTGGATGAGCAGGATACAGGGGAGAAAAGACGAAGGGAAATAGCAAAGCACCATATAGCTTCCATCTAGGGTATACTGGACAGAGACCCTGGATGGTATACATGCTAGACTGCTAAATCAGAGGCGATGTGGAAGAAAGGCCTGGCTATCTACTTCCAAAGGAGCCCTGGTGATGTAATGGTTATGCGTCGGACTGCTAGCCACAAGGTCAGCAGTTCGAAACCACTAGCTTCTCCATGGGAGAAAAATGAGACTCTCTCCTACTGTAAAGAGTTACCATCTCAGTAACCCACAGGAGCAGTTCTACCCTGTCTTGTAAGGTCACTCTGAGTCAGAAACGACTTTATGGCAGTGAGTGTCTACTTCCAAAACAGCTAACCGGTTCTACTCGGACACACGAGACCAGGAGTCAGAGTCCGCTCCATAGCAACTGGCTTTGGCTTGCGGTTTTATGTGCTGGGACTGAGAATACCACAATGATTCATATAGGCCTAGACTCTACAGATAACAGGATCTGTGCTGAACATTTGTCCAACTTCCTCATAACACCCTAGGGAGGAGGTATTTTCATAAGCAGAAATGGGAGAGTGAGCTTTCAGTGGGGCGGAGGAACTTGCCCACAGTCACTCAGCCGAGTGGGAGAGCTGGAATCTGAACCAGATTGGTCTCATTCCGACGAGATCTGCCCTTTCCACTGCCATAAATCTGCTGGCCAATGGTGGGTAAACCACGCGCCTTCCTTTCTCTTGATACTTCCATTTCAGAGCTGGAGCTCTGACGGGAACTGCGTCCACCCCAGCGCAATGTAAGCAAGATCAATGACTTACGGACTTGTTTGTTTTGAAAATACAAGGTAGAAACCCTTACTGGGCCCATGGAAAGGAGAGCTGGAGGCAGGTCGAAGCCTGTTTGGGTGAAAGTGGAATAGGTCTACTCGAGTGTGCATTCCAGTGTCTGTTTGCTTGTGTCACAGGGGTTTTCAAATGACTTTCCCGGGCATGTCTCACTGGTGTCTCCTACTTAAGGATGAGCTGAGGGAGCCCTGCGGCTTGAAATGCCCCGTCCTCTAGTCACAGCGCAGTGAGACGCAAACCCACATCTTCTCAGCCCACACCACCGCTGGCCTTTCCGCATGACAATTCTTATTCCACCAACGGAATTGAGCAAGGTGAGCTGGCTGGTGCCTTGTCCTGATTTGATGGAATCTCCTAGGATGGTTCAGGCCAATATTAGCATCTCCAAATAGGGTCAGTCTCTCACTGTGGGTCTTGGTTGTTTTTCCTTCATTTGTTTTCTGCATTCCTACTCTCCTCCCCCTACTTTCCTCCCTCCTCCCTTTCTCTCTGCCTCTTCTTTCCCCCTCTCCTCTCCTCCCTTCCTTGCCTCTTCTAGCCCACACAAAAGACAATGAAATCAAAATAAAAATGGTTTCTCTGGATGATTTGCCTCGGCGGGTGAAAATGAGAACTCTCTTTTAAACTCCTGGAAGCAGAATATTTTTCTTATGGATTCTTCATTGTGTGGGTTGTTTTGCCAGGCTAATGAAACGAGACTCCTTGGCCCCCTTATCTGGGGCCAACCAGAGGAAGCCTTCAAGTTTTTGTTTTGCTTTCCAAGCTGGTTCCTTACAAATGCATCCAGAAGGTCACTCTCGGGTCCCCAAGATAGTGGTGGGTGATCCATCACATCCAGGACATCGGTATCACAGGAGATAATCTCATGAATGGGAGGGGGGATTCTGGAAGGAGAAGGGGGAGCCTCAGCGGTACCAGGATCCTGTGTTCAGCAAAAGCTACCTGACGGATAGCTTTCTGCTGAAGTTCACTTACGTTGTTGTTCGGGGTTGTCAAACCGGTTCCAACTCCCAGCAGTCCTACACACAAGGGAAAGACACCTGACCCGGACCTGCGCGTCATCCGCATCCCGGTTCTCATGTCTGAGCCCCCCTGCTGCAGCCTGTCCGTTGGTCATATCGTGGGTGCTTTTCTGTCGCTGTGATGCTGGAAGCTATGTCACTGGTCTTTTAAAAACCAGCAGGGTCACCCAAAGTGAACAGGTTTCAGCAGAGCTTCTAGAGTAAGAACAACCCGTGGAGAAGGAAGAGGCTGCCCGTTTCTCAGTGATTAGCCACCGTAAACCTGCGCTGAGCAGCGGACCAACGTCAGCCACACTGAAGTTCACAATTACGTCCCAGCTCGAGTGGTTCTTCTGTCCCGCTGCCTCCAAATGAAGGAATTTGCACATAGTAGAAGGCTCAAACATTTCCCAATGATCCACTGCAACACAGAAAGCAATAAAGGTTATATTTAATAGCTCCTAGAGCTAGGTCCATAGAGGGCCTCAGACAGTAATGAATCAATTCAAAAACTGAGAGGACTCCGTGGGTTGTGTAAACACTCAGTGCAGGTTAGCTCTCTTGGCTGCTAACTGAAAGCTTAAAAATTCAAGTCTACCCAAAGGCACCTCAGAAGAAAGGCCTGGCAGTCAACTTTGGAGAAATCAGCAATTAAAGACCCTCTGGAGTACAGATCCACTCTGACATGGGGAGTGGGGTGGGGGGTGGGGGTAGGGATTTCCTGCATCTGGCACAACTCAATGGCAACGGGCTTTCAAAAGAAAGGGGCCTCCTGTCCCTGCTCTGTGAGCTTGAGCACGTCTCTTCTCAGGTGTCAAGTCCTATTGAGTCCATATAGAATAGGTAAACATCATCACTTTGGTCA
This sequence comes from Echinops telfairi, assembly GCF_000313985.2. Classification (NCBI taxonomy): domain Eukaryota; kingdom Metazoa; phylum Chordata; class Mammalia; order Afrosoricida; family Tenrecidae; genus Echinops; species Echinops telfairi. Next base: position 6,571,377 of record NW_022105611.1, on the reverse strand, counting down.
ATGGTTCTTAATCAGTGGCATTTAGCCTTTTGTGATCTTGTTATTCTTGCTGGTTGCCGGCCTCCTCGGCCTCGTGGCTACCTTAAATGTCACAGTAACAAAACATTGCCCTGACATGATCCTGGGCATGTTTTGTAGCTGTGACCTCTTCTTTTGAGTTGTGTAACCTCCTAGATCCCTTGTAGAATGAGAACTGTGGACTCTCTCCCCCTCAAAAGACACGTGTCCATAAAACAGTTTGCAACAGCAACTCGAAAGAGATGATGGGAAACTTTGGTGGCCATGAGTTTACCATGGCCATGATTGGCAAAAGGAGGGTGAAAATAGTTGCGCAACTTGAAGCATATGAGAGGCCTTGAAAAAATTCATGGAAAATATATATTATGGTGGGGGCAACTATGCATGGATCTTTCTTTCATTCTTTCTTTTTTTACATGAAAATAAACTTGTACTGCCTTGTTATAACATCTCTGAACAGGGTCTAGTTGGAGGCACTAAGTAGGATAAGACATCCATGTGCAAAGAGCCCCTATCCGAGCAATATGAATTCTGCTAGAACAAGCATCAACTTGAAGGTGAGGCTTGAGTAGAAGAATGGTGACGTCATTGAAGCTTTCCCAAAGGTTTAAGAGGACAGTGCTTCTTGGAAACCAGCACTTTTATAAATGGGTAACTTGTTTTCAGAAGGGTCAAAACGATGTTGAAGCTGAAGCTTAAGATAGCTGACCATCCACATCAATTTTTGCGGAAAAATTTAATTTGCCAGTGTTCAAATTGAAGAAGACTGTCAGTTAACCAAACCGAACTTATTGCCATTGAGTTGGTGCTGGCTCACAGCGATCCTAGAAGACAGGGTCAAACTGCCCCTATGAGTTTTCAAGTAGAAAGTCCGGTCTTTCTCCCTCAGAAAGGCTGGTGGTGTTGAACTGCTGACCTTGCAGTTAGTCATTCAATGTGTACCCACGATGCCACAGGGCTCCTCTTAGTTACTAACAGTGGACAAATATCTATATTTCTCAGTTAACCGCAGAGACAAACTAGCCAACTATAGATATCTCAATTGGTTCAGCTTCCACAATTCTGACTGCAAATTAAAGGCGAGCAAACTTTCTGCTCTGCTCTGCTCATGGGTACCCACACTGTTGCCTCCCGATCCTGTTCCAATCAAAAGAGTGCTTCCGGTAGACATTTTAAATAAGTAGAGTCAAGGTCCTGAGGCTTTTCCTCAAAGAATCGCAACAGGAAATGTAACATGGCTTTACCAGTACCAACTGACAGACAAAGCCTAATCCAAGCAATAGTTGCCAAGATGTGGAAGTGGTCCAGTCAATGCAAAGGCAGACTGGACAAGAGCAAAGGTCATGGCAATATTTAGGGGGGATAGCCAAAACATTTTGCTTGTTGATTTTCTAGAAGATCAAAGAACAATAACATCGGCTTGTTATAAGTGTCCTCAGAAACTTAGCCAAAATCTAAGCAGAAACATGCCTGCCAAGGTAAGCTTCAACAGAGGATTCTTCATCCCCACAATGCTTCTGCTAATTCCTCTCCGCAAACAAGGACAATTTTTGAGTTTCCATCAGAAATCATTAGACTTCCACCTTAGAGTTTGATTTGGCTCCTCCTGACTTCTTTTGTTTCCTAATCTTAGAAAATCTTTAAAGGGCACCCATTTGTCTTCAGCTAATAATATAAAGAAAAGTGCATTCCCATGCTGCATCTCTTCTCTATCTTTTAGTTCCATTTTCTTTTAATTTCCATTATCATTTAATTCCCTTTGCCCACAAGATGTCAGAAGGCCCCTCATACAATCATTGTCACTAAAGTGTACATAAAGACGCTAATGAATTTCTCTGTGTTCTGTTGTTAATAGTCTTAACAGCAAAAAATACAATGATGTTTTTAAAGAAAATTAAAACAACAAAATATTTGTGACCAATTCGTAGACTCCCTGCATTGCTCACATTAAAATACAGCATCAACAACAACAAAAACAAAGTCTGATTTAGAGCACCTCGAATCAGAGATTCCTAGAATGTTGGAACCAGAAAGAAGCTTAAAGATTATTTTTGTCTAACCATCTTGTTTCTCAGAGGCTGGAGACTGGGGTAATTTGGGCTAATGAATGGTTCTGAATACTTCAAATAATGAGCAAAGATTATTCTTTTTCCTTTAAAATGTATTTGTTTTGATGTTGTTGATCATATATACAACAAAACACACATTCATTCCACCACTTCCATGTGTACCATTTAGTGACCTCTAAGGCACATGTCGGGCTGTACAGGTATTAAAGTTTCCATCTGCTTTCCCAGTTTCAGTGTAATTTGTGTAGACGCACTGCCACCACGTCAATTCTGACTCACAGTGACCCAACAGGACGGAACCGCCTCTGCGGGTTTCTGAGACTGTCGCTCTTTACGGGAGCATCTTTCTCCCATGGAAGGGCTGGCAGTCTTTAACTGTGACTTTGCAGTTAGCACAACCACTGCTCCACTGGGGCTCTTGAGAGAGCATAATGGTCAAGGCAAGTTATTTTTACTAGTGAAGCTAAACTATTGCCCTGTTTTACGATGACGTCAGAGGATATTTGGAGTTTCAGGTTTAAAGATGATCTCAGGGCAATCATTCGGGGCTCATCCATCCGACGTGACTCTCCGGAGCAGTGCTTCTTCACCTTCCTAATGCTGCAACCCTTTCATACGGTTCCTCATGTTGTGGTGACCCCCAACCATAAACTACTTTTGTTACTATTCCATTACTGTCATTTTGCTGCTATTATGGATTGGGCAACCCACAGGTTGAGAACCACTGCTCTAGAAGTCTAGCGCCAATGAGGATATGACATTTCATTCTGCGTCTTTCCCCTTTTGATCAGGGGTTTTCTGTGGAATCTTTGATCACAATGTTTAGTAATGGTACCATTCCGTTTTGGTCTCATGGCAAAGGAGGCAGTTGTTCATCGAGTTGAAACTCAACTCTATTCTTGCCTAGATGTCACCACTTCTAACGTGCTTCCCTGGAAGCGCTTGTAGCCAAGTGGGGCAATCTGAGATCATAGGTGACTAATGCCTGTGAATGTTGGTGGAGCACTTGAACAACCGCCGTGCTAGGAAGCAGAACAGTTCTTGTCCTTGAGAAGCTCCTAGCTGCGTAGGGGAGAAACCCATGAAACGGCAGCATGTGCCATCCTAGAAGTCTGAACTAGGTGCTGAGGTAAACCTAGAGGAAGGCACCAGTAGCCATGCTTGGTTCCTGAAGAGGAAGCATTTACCCGGGGTCTTGAAGAAGGAGCCCAGGGACACGGAGAGTGGGAGCCTTCTGGTGCAGAGATCCGCATGCGTGAAGGCAGCAAAGGGCGAACCAGCATGACTGGCAGTGGTTGGGAATGGGGAGAACCCAGGCATCGCTCTGGGAGAGGCGGGAGGTAAGACGGGGGGGCGGGGGTGGGGTGGGGGGAAAGAAGGAGCCAGAATATGGGAGGGCCTGGGCTACCAAGCTAAGGGCTTTGGACATAAGGAAGACTGTCAGCCTGAGTGAAGGATTAAGAAGTCATTTCCTGGGGATGGGGTGAGGGAGGCAAGAGCCAAGTGGGCTTCCTCCAGGAGGAGCTGGGGTACACCTCTGACATTCCTATCACCTCGCTCTAAAAACCAGCTGGCTATCAAACCCTAGAGAACTAAAGAAACACTTGCAAAGCATTCAGAAATGACAGGTCACCCAAAAACGCAAACACCTCAAAGATATCAGTGAGACCCGTCCACCAGAGAAGGACCTTCCCTTTAAAGGGGAGCTAAGGGGAGGAGGGCTTATTTCAAACACAGTTCCCTCGTATGTTTTAATATTTTCTGTTTTCTACTTGATTGAGGTTTCTCTGTGTTTTGTCTAGTCATTGTAGTGGGTTTTTTGTTTGTTTGCTTCCTGTTTACATTTTGTATGTTTTTTTTAAATCTATGAAATCCAGGATAGGTCAATCTATAGAGACAGTAACTGGATTGATAATTATCTAGGAAGCATGGCAGAGAAGGATGGGGAGAAATAGGGAGCTAACAACAATGAATCCAAGAAGAGACTGCTCTGAATTTGATGACGGCCCGGCTCTTCGTCGTGCGATTGCATGAGTGAATTGTAAGATATGAGAAGGCTATGCCGATAAGACCGTTTCAGACAGAGGGAGAGAGACAGAGAACCTGATTCCAGATTGCTCTATTGATGTATCTCCTCTGTTAAACTTGACATTTCTCATTTGTCCTAAAATTTGAATCATTTCAGCCCTATGAGGTAGTCTGGCTCTAAAGAAACATTAATCAAGGGAAGAGAACTTTATGCTTAAGGATAGCCATTTCCATTTTACTACTTCCTAGGATCCCCAGGTATTAAGAAAGATTTGTAAAAGGTGTCCCCACAACTCCCCGCCCAGAAGCAAATACATACACAAAAATATCCTAAGTACAGGGACTCTGTCACCGCCAGCACCTCTGCGGGAGAGACGGGCTTCCTACTCCTGTAAATGGTTACTGTCTCAGAAGCCCACAGAGCTTCACTTTGAGTCCGCAGTGACTCGATGGCAGTGAGTTTACTATGGTTTAGTAACCGCTATACCACCGGGGTTGTTTTTGGCTTCTAGCCACAAGGTTAGCAGTTTGAAACCACCAGCCACTCCACGGGAGAAAGAGATTTCTACTCCCATAAAGAGATGCAATCTCAGAAACCCATGTATGGGGACCAGACGTCCTGATTTTTAACCATTTTTCCCGCGTCCCGCGGCGTTTTAAAAAAGTCCTGATTTTTGGAAAGAATGCACGACAAGCCAGAGTATACAGTTTTCGGCTACCATGTGACTATTTCGCCAGGATATGAGTTTTATCAATGGTGTCCCGCTTTACCAATGTTAAAATCTGGTCACCTTACCATAGTGGCAGTTCTACTCTGTCCTACAAGGTCGCCAGGAGCCAGAATCCACTCTACAGCAGTGAGTTTGTTTTTTGGGGTTTTAGGGATGCTGTATTAATTAGTTGGTCTTGAAGATGTTCTGCCCTTGTTCACCACTAGGTGTCAGACGAATCCTGTTTTGAAAGAAACAAGGGTTCATGAGTCTAAACAACAAACAACAACAGCAAAAGAGATGGCAACTACTGACAAAAATAATTCTTCCACGGAATTCACATTTCTCCTTAAGTGATTAAAAAAAATTTTTTTTTTTACCAAGAGTGAAAATTGCAAATGTTCAGAAGTTTCTCTTGAAAGGGCTTCCTGGTCTCTTGGTCTACCTACAAGTGTGGATCCTACAGGATCACAGCAAAGAGAAAAGGTTTTGTTGAAAGACCCCTGGTAAATGTACATCTTATAGGAAATTCCATCTCATTCTCACTATTTACTTAATAGAAATAATCTGAGGTTATTTTCATATATTTCTGAAGGAGGATGTTTTGGTCAGGAAATGGGGGAAAGGTTCAGGAAGTTAGCTAAATGCTGATGTAAATCCAAAAGGAAGGTCTGCTGTTTTAAAAAAAAGAGAACAAGCTGGGCGGTGCTGCTCTCTTTCACTTATGGAAAATGTTATCCAGACTTTCTGAAGTAAAAGGAGAGGACGAGGACAAATCTGCCTGCCCCGATAGCCTTTCTCGGAATCTGGTCAGGCAAGCCAAACCTTTGCTGATAACAGGAGGAGGCGAAGAATCCCAGGTCCGGAGAATCGGATCGTGGACAGCCTGAATGGGAAATGTGACTGGGATGCAGTGTCCCTAAATTAATCTCGTGTGATGGACTTTGTATCAGCGTTTCTAGAAAGCATGGCTTCATTGGGAACATTAAGTCCAAAAGAGCTGTTCCCACCCCCACCCTCCCTTTTAACCCCCCAGTTGGGAAATCTATTCCAACTCTTGGGAGTAGGAAGCAAAGGACCAGGGTTTTCTTTTAAAATACCTCTGGGTGGGTTTGATCGTGGGCGTTCCAGTGAATGGTCAAGCACGGAACCCTTTGGGTCAGCCAGGGACTCCCTCACACTACCCCACAACGGCACACTCCCCTCCTTCCCACAGCCGTTGACAAATGATGCGGCGCCCACTAGAGAGATCGGCTCCATCCAGGGAAAGGCCAGCTCCCTGGGCCCTTGGCCCATGCCGCACCGCCCACGCGCCCTCGATGGTGAGCGCGTTGTTGCTGTGTAGCTTGCTGTGTGGAAGGTGTGCTGTACAGCGCACGGGGAAAGCTCCAGCTCCGAAACCCCGGCAGGCGAGAAAGCAGAGGTTCAGCTGATTGAACAGCGCTGCAGAGGGCACACAGTTTATTGTGTTTTCTCGAGACATCAGCCCCTTCTTCCCACTGGTCGGCTATAAGGTACACTCAGGCCTTTATGGCTTCTCATCTGCACTGAGCTTCCGGCCTCCAGGGTCTTTCCAGCCCTCCGTGTACGCTGGCTGGACGGCGTGAGTCCACAAAGCGTGGACGTGGCTCCTGCCCTGCCAGCTCCTCTGTGCTGAGCCCAGCACAGAGACAGACAGCCTCTCGGGTCTTTTTTACCGTGGCCTCAACCCCCCTTCCTCTCTCCAGGGAGAAAGGCAGCATCTCAGGCAGCACTCCCTCATGGCAACTCTGCCACGTGCATTCACAAGTCCCTCTCTTCCTCTCTGCGTACCTGATAGGGACCCTACACCTGGTCTACCACCTCTAGGGCTATCTCTCTGGATCGGTGGGAGTATGCCTTAAGAAATGCAAGTGAGCAGAGCTTAGAGGACCCCAGGCAGAACAGCACCCCCACCCAGCCCTACCCCCACACAAAAAGAGCAACCGTCGCTGCCCTCGGGTCAGTTCTGTTGCATAGGGGCCCGAGGGAGGATGTCTGAGACTGTGAACCTTGACAGGAGCAGACAAGCACATCTCTCTCCTGAGGGACAGCTGGTGGATTTGAACGATGGACCTCGCAGTTCAGCCCACTGTTCAGCCCAGGCAGACAGCTTTGCAGGCCTCCTACTTGGTGCACATGGTGTAAGTCAGCATGCGTGCCTAGCAGAGATGTTCACATAAAGGCAGTTGGCTGAACTGGTGATTAAATGCCTCTGGGAGCATGACACTGCAGGAGTAAATGAACTTTGTTTTCCTTCTCAATTTCATACGAATCCCCTATTAGGGGACTTCTGATGTTAGGAGTCCTGATGCCATAAAGTGTTACTAGCTGGGCTCCTAACAGCAAGGTCAGCAGTTTGAAACCACCAGTCATTCTATGGGAGAAAGATGCGACTTTACCCTGTCCTAGAGGGTAGACAGGAGTCAGGATCAACTCGACGGCAGTGTGTTTGTGTTTAGTTGTCATTGTTCTTTGCTGCCAGGTTGATTCTGACCCACCGTGGCCCCGTGAGTGTCAGAATAAATGGAGCTCCATTGGGTTTTCAGGGCTGCAACCTTTCAGAAGCAGATTACCCGGCCATCTTCCAGGAGGCCTCTGGGTGGGTTCAAACCACCAATCTCGGCGGTGTGCTGTACCAGGGGTACAGAGCAAAGGCAAAGCTCCTGGTTCCCTTTATAAAAGAAGAGGGCTTAACTGTTGGCACCAGCTAGGAACTGAGTTGTTGTGTTTTACGTATTGAAATCAGAGGATGTTTATGAGAAGCAGACTAAGTCTTAAAAGAGCCGGTATACAGTGGATGGATGGATTGTTATAAGAGCTGTGTAAGAGCCCCCAATAAATGAGCTTTTCATTAAAAAAAAAAAAAAAAAAGAGTCCTGGTCCCTGAGAGCCAGCCTTTGCCTCTGAGGAAGACGGGTCCTCTTGGTGATCACGTGATGACGTTTTCACGGTCTAGAAAATGCTTTCCCATCACCTCTACTACGCAAAAGTTTTTCTATCCAAGCTTTATGGATTAAATTGTGCCCTCCCCTCATCTCACCTCATTCCAAATAGTATTGGAATCCGCATCCCTATACTTGTGGATGTAACCTATGGTTTTCTTTATTGTGTTAGTGAGGCCATATCAGTGTAAGGTGTGTCCTAAACCTAGTCGCCTCTTCATTGTAAAAAGAACAGGTTGGGCACCGATGTGTGTGTACAAAAACACAGGGGGAAACAGATGGCTTGTAAGCTAGGGAACCGAGGACAGCCCAGAGCCACCCACCGAAGGAACCCCCTTGGCTGAGACCCTGAACTGAGAAAATGAATTTCTGTTCTTTAAAGCCACTTTAAAGAATGTGGGTTACAGTAGCCCCCCGCTAACTGAGACAGGGTCCTGGGAGCTTATCTAGGAAGCAGTTACACCAGACATGAGATTGGACCCGATGGAATTTACCCTTTTTTTAAATTGGGAGTTCAGGGGCCGGGGGATGAGAGAGAGGGCACATGAGCTGCTGCCATGAACTTCTGGAGGGAAAGGTCATGTCTCATTGATCTCTGTGTCCCCTAGTGTCCCAGGATGGTGGCTGGCACATGACGGACCCTCATTCAGCTATCCAGCAAATATTTGCTAAGCAGTAGAGGATTTGTTTTTCCAAGGCTAGAGTTTTAAGCTTGTTAATAACAGCCGAATTCCTTCTCGGTTTTGTCATCTGCACTTTTGGACTGTGTGTTGGACCTTGTCTTTCATGGTTTTCCAAAATCTCCCCCTCTGTCCCTTCTCCCATCCCACCTCGGCATCCTACAGTCAGAAGGATCTCAACAAACATTTGCTCAGGAGGGGGAGAAGAAGGAGAAGACAACGAGGGAAGAGGGATCCATTAAGATAAACAAGGTGGAGGCCAGGTGATCACTAACCCCTTTTGGAAGTTAAAATGTCTTCTCGGAGGCTGTTACCCTGGAAGCTTTTCAGAAAGTCTTGCCCATGTCATGGCTCCTGCTGTCACTTTTAGTTTCCTTCCTGCGCTGGCCACAGTGGTCACCAAAGCTTCTTAGTGTCCTCACGTAACAAGGCAAAGTTCTTCCTCTTTTCTTTCCTTCTTTCCACAACTATTCCTGAAGCTGTGCTCTCTGCCTGGTACTGAGCTTGGCTCTGAGGACAGCCAGCTGTGCACCTCTGGGTCCTCAAAGCCATCCTCAGAAAGCCCAGCCTAGCAGAAAGATGGGCACAGTAGGTGCAGGCAATTACCAGCAGTGCCACGAAGGCTCCCCATGTTGAAAGCACCGAAGCTTGATGGGAAGAAAAAAGGAGCCAAGAGCCACGCCGGAGGGTCCTGCAAGATTTCTCAGATGAGATGACACAAGACCTCAGCTCTGGAGGAAGGATAGCAACTAGTTGAAAACAGGGTAAGGGGGCATCTCGGCAGAGGACCACGGGTGCAAAGGCAAGGGGCTGAGAAGAGAGTGTGATGGAACTAAGAGGTTTTTCTACGTGGCTTATCAGTTCCATCTTGTTGCTTTATACTACCTATTCATTTCATGTCAAATGAAATGATGCAACCTACAGGTATTTTATGAAACTCAGATAGCCGATCAGAAATGTCAGCTAGCCAATCATTTAATCTCTTTAAAAAAAAGAGAGATCAGAACGGCTCTGATAAAGTAGACAGGCCAGGAAATGCAGCACATTCTTGGGTGACAACAGGGTGCTTATAAGAAATCAGATAGGAGATTGATGAAAATCAAGCCGTTCCTACGAAATGGAATAAATATTCTATTTTCTCTGTCCTTGGGACCTTGAGAAGTTGGAAGCCTTGGTCACGATGGCAGATGAGTCTTTAGCCTAAAACTGAAGGGGACTAAAGAAACAAGACAGGATGATTTTCAGGGCAAGTGGGGCTAAGGACCACTTGGACAGCCCTTTGGACTCAACCACTGTAAACCCAACATAGTTCCATAACCCTTAGTAAGATTGCTCCCATTCCGCCATCCTACTCGGCTGCCTTGTGCAGGAAAAGGGAGGAAATGGCAGAGCCCTTCCCTGGACGAGGTTTATTTCTGTTCACAGAACTTCTGAAGACATGAGGCCAAGGTTGACCTCTGTAGTCAAGAGTCAGCTCAGCTTTAAAATTATGATTGCATGTGAAAGCTAAAATGGGAAAGATAAAAAATCCGTTCTCAGGACAGAAATGCTAAAAACCCTTGGGCCACATTCCAGCAGGGGTCCTGGCCCTGCACACAAAGCTCCCATTGGGGGTGGGTGGGCTGGAGACCAGCCAAGACCAGTTCAAGTCAGTTGAGTGTCGGGGGATCATCGGGCTTACCCTAGAGGTGTCCAGCTTACAGACAAAGACACTTACCTTAGTGATTATGCTACATAATCCGTACAAAACAGACGCCCAGAGCCAGGTCCTGTTATTGAGTTAGCTGCCTGCCAAAAACATGTACCCGCTAACCATTAACTGTTTGTAGTAATTAAGGAAACGAGAACGATAGGATGTGGAACAAAACCCAGACACTGGGCTATGCATAAGACCTAGTTGTCCAACCTGCTACCTCCCTGTTGCCAGATCCCAGAGAAGACCCCTGTCCTCGATAAACTTCAGTTTCTCCTTCCTGAAGGAAGGCAATGTCCACCCCACATACTTAAGAGCTACAAAAAGCAAAAATGAGACTGTGCAACAGGAACATATTTCTATAGTCAAAGTCTGTCTCCAAGTGCAAAGTATTGTAAGTTCATTCTAGATTTCAGGTTGTGTGGACTTTTCTTCTGCTTCAAAACTACTTGTTGAGGAAGTGATGGAAAGAGTAATAGGAACCAAGAAACTCCCCTCCCCAAGCAAGTTAATGCTGAGTCATAGAAACCCTATAGGGCAAAGTAGAACTGCCTCCTGCACCCCCCCATCCCGCCCCTCCCCAGGTGTCCCCTAGCTGTAAATCTTTACAGAAGTAGGCTGTACCATCCTGCTCCCAAGAAATGGTGGTTTCAAACCCCCTCCTTTTGGTTAACAGCCCAAAGCTTATTCCACCTAGGCTCATTACCGTATAAACCAAATGACCAGACTCAGGGCCGTCAAGTGGATGCCAACTCAGAGTTGGCCCTCTAAGGAGAGGGTAGAACTTGCTACAGGAGCCTTGAGTCCCGTCTTCCTCCGGAGGGGCGGCTGGTGCTTTCAAGCTGCTGACTTTGCGGATCACAGGCCAATGAGTAACCACACCACCACCAGGTTGTTCCTTCCTTACCTCTTCCTTAGCGGCAGAGCGTTTGGATCACGTGCCTCCCTTTCCCTGAAGGTTTGAGATAAAAGTACAATAGCCGTCTGCAGATAAGGAAAATAGTATCTCAGGCTCTCATATGCTAGGTTTTTGATTCACAGCAAACCGGGGTGGGGGTCAGGGGAAGCTAACAAATGGCAGCAGTCTGTCGGTCCACTAAGAAGGTGATGTTCACATCAGCAGACATGTCCACTGTCACATGTTCTCCTGCCCTCTGGGTCTGTGTTGCCCCTGGTTTTATGTGCTCCCCTGACACCGTTCTGATAATGGCTTTGCCCAATGGCTTCATTGGCTATGGGGACACCCACCACACATACTTTCGTAAACTTAGCTAGGTAAGTCATTTTCCTGGCAGACTGACTCGACACACTTCCATGTCTATATACTAACAACAACAAACAACAACCCAGAACGTTTGTATAGCTGGGGGCGAGGGAGGGTGAGTTTGAGGTGTAAAAAATAAATCTTTTTATTAAAAAATTTTTTTAAAATCATTTTATTGGGGGCACGTACAACTCTTATCACAATTAAATGTCCTTTTAAAAAAGTCATCCAAAGTGGTAGCATTGTTTGGGAAATTTCTTCAGGCCACCAGATCAAGGGCATTTGAAAGGTGTATAAAAATAAACCATCACATACACTGGAAATGCAAGGAGTCATCATTGGGAGTCAGCTTGCAGACTCTAGTGATGTCCAAAGCATCATGGGACCCACCTGGGTGTGACTGATGACCAGAAACTCCAAAATTCACTAACGGCCTGTTGACTCATAGGTTTCTGAGGCTGAAAAGCAGAAAGCCTCCTCTTTCTCACACAGGGCAGCTGGTGGTTTTGAATCGCTGACCTTGTAGTTAGCAGCCCCACTTATAACATGCTATGCCACCAGGGCTCCCTTTCTGATGACCACAGCAGTGATAAATCCCCCTGACCTTGGTCTCTGGGGGTTTGGTGACCTAGGATAAATCCCTGAGGGGAAAAATAGCTCCAGCAAAAAAAAAAAAAAAAGGAAAAGAAAAGAAAAAAATAGAAACAAAAGAGGCTCTCACAGACAGCAATTCTCAACTCTGTCCTGCAAATGGAATGAATCTTCTCTTTCTCACTGCGGGGCCTGTATGTTTCCCAGGGACAATCATACACCTTCAGGAATATTGCCAAATCACACACCAGTTAATAAACAAAACTTTATTTTTCTTTGATACAAAAATTAAATAGCAAGGTTTCTTTCCCTCTCTCTCTTTTTGTACAGTGATAAATTAGAAATGTACAGTACAGACATCAATGCAGACACGCTTTATACATCCTTAATAGCAGGGTCCATTTCCTTTGAAGTTCTGCGATTCACTCAGGGCCTGTGCAGTAGGAGTTGGCCTGGTACCTCTACGTCAAACACCTGGAAGTGCCCCAGGCTGAGTCAAAGCCGCTGAGCTGTGGGGTGGCGCGGGACACACGTAGCTGCTGCACAGAGCAGGTTGGGCCATCTTTTATCCTCATATCTGATATTTATCCCACCTTCCTTACAAAGAGCCCCAAATCCTTAGACAACATTGTTGGTGAGGTAGGAAAACAATACAGAGCTTTCTACAGGCCCCACTGGGAGAGACATAAGAAGCTGCTTCTCTCTCCCAAACCCCAACTGCCCCTGAACAAGATTTGGAAACGTCCACAACTTGGAGAGATGCACCCCACCCGACCCCCACCTTCACAGGGCAGGGCTGCTCTTGCCTCTGTTCTCAGAAGCCTTCTGGGATGACAGTGGTCATGGACTGAATGTTGTAGATCAAGGAGGTACAAAAGCTTTGAGGACATGGCTCATATAGGGTCCCAGGTAGGCCCTCTACAGGTGGCCTGGGGGAATACTGAGACTTTACTAATTCAAAGATGAGGAAAAGGCAAATCAGAAACAGAAATAGGCAAGAGGTTTACCAAGGGGAAGCGGCTTCTGGGGAACCCTAGCTTCACTTCCCTCCTGGTACTGTCAGGCGTAAGAGGCAGCCCCGGAGAGCTAGCCAGGCCGCAGTGAAACAGAATCCATTATTCAGGGCGCTAGTATCTGATCCTTGATAGGAGCAAAGTGTCCTCCTAGGAGTTTGCAAGACCTGCAACCGAGGCCAAGGAAAAATGATAAGCAGGTCCTTTGCCAGACATAATACAGACCCAGACTGAGCCTCCAATTTCAAATACAAGAAAAGAACAAAAAGAACTGTTAAAGTTCCGTGAGTTGGCAAGGCTCTCTGGACCAGCGACTCTCTCCAGCGCCTTCCACTGCAGAACTAATTCAGGATGGAGGGTGATTCTAAGTGGCTCCTTCCAAAGTCTGTCCTTTGTGGCATTTATTCCCAACTGCTGCGGAGGCCACCTTACCATATGCCGGAGTGCGCCTTGCTAGGGAAATGCTTTTCCATTGACTCTGTCCCTCCAGGGTGAGTCTGAAGACACCTTTATATTCTCGGATCCCTGCTGAGTCCCCCAAGTACACAATGGCCAGGAGGGGACCAGGGAGTAAGCAAGAAGCTGGGTAGCATAATTCAGAAGCTAACGACAGAAGTGGCTTACATTCTGGGGTAAGAGAGTGTGACCAGGAAAGGAAAGTCAGAGAACATCTCAGGGAAATCACATGTGTCATTTCTCCGGTTTCATGCCCCTAAGCAAGCTGCCAACACACAGTCTCAGAGATCAGGAAGTGGGTCTCCAGCAGGGAACAAATACATGAATCAATCAGGCGACTCAGCTAGGTGGTTCTAGCCAGTCCCGCCCCAAAGCCCTCTTCCTTCTGGCTCCTTTAGGCTTGGCCCTTAGGAAAAAGACACCTGCCAGGGAGGAGGCCCAATGGAGCGACACTTAACAAAATCTCTGGAGGCTGGGGGATTTTTGTAAGGAGTGATAATCCCAACAGGGGGCTTCAAAACATTCACACACATACAAATCCCATTATCTTTTTACCAACTTTTTGAACCAACCTCAGCTCTCCCTGTCCCAAATCTCACCTTCACCGTTTCCTTACAAGGTGCAGTCCTCAAGTTTACTTACACGAGTCACCTGGAGCACACCACACTGTCTGTGCCCAAAGCCATTAGACGTGGGGGGCGCATGTCCTCATAATTTAGTCTCAAAGTCTTTCCAGGGACTCCACAGACATGGTCAGAAACCGGAGCTGATGCTTTTTGAAGAAAAAAAAAAAATCAAAACCCAGATATTTTATATAGGAAAAAATGTTCCTGAGGTGACATGAGTTGAAGAAGGGGTTTATGGGATGGAGGCAATGAGATAGAAATTTCAGGGGAGCACTGCCTCTTCACAAAACCAACAGCGAAGTTCGTCATCAGCCTGCATCACCTGGAACAGAGCTGTCACCCCTGAACAGACATGCGCATCCTCTCTGACGTCCCGAAGATGCCTAATGCAGGACTTTACACACAGTTGGCACTCAATAAACATGCTGGTAAATGGTTTTTTTTAAATTACAAGTTTAGGAGATGGAGTCATTTTGAGGTAATTGCTAACCGACTCCTTGGCCACCAAGTTCCTTTCCTGAAACTGTAAACACTCTGCATTGTCTGGCATGTGAAAGGCCTACAACCTGGTGACATTCATTGCTAAGGCTACTAATCCAGTCTGCACCAACAGGCCACTTTTGATTAAATATACTTCCCACTCAGAGAAGGCAAGAGATTTGTGGAACAGGAGTGTTAAAAGCCACGAATTGTTAAGGCACTAGCTCCAGCGCTCAAATGTCTTGGGTTCACTGGGCGACTTGTATTAGAATTATCCAATCATTGGAAATTAGCGAACATGATCTCCACGCCTGGGCCCCCGCTCGGTGCTGCCTTGGTCACTGGATTGCGGAACCAGTCCAAGGAAAATTGCCATACAAGCCCAAAGCTCCTGACAGTGAGGCCAGTTTTCCACTGCATGCTCCTGAGCTTCTGGGGCCAGAGTCTCTGCCCAACTCCCAAGGCACTAGACCGGAGCGTGAGTAAGGGCAGGCTCTGCCCCTGGGTGCTTGCTCCAGGGCCCCAGGCAGTGATGGGAACTGGCTGCAAGCAGTTCGCATTTTACTTTCCTAAGCAATGTTGAGACAGAGTTAAACTGGCCCTTTCAGGGGCTATTTCTCATGCTCTGGGAGCCCTGACCCAGAGTCCAGCCAAGGCACTCGGCCTTGGCAGACAGCAGCAGCATGGGCCATCCATGCCCACTTAGCTTCTGCCTCAAAAGTCCTCCAAAGTACATGCATACTTTCCCAAAATACATACTTTCCCTTCCAAGATACATGCTGCATCGTCTCAACAGGTCAACAACTGCCCAGAAACAAAGGGGAGATGTACTTGGTGTTTTATTTCCAGAATGTTGACCCCCTATTTGTAATTCTGAGCCCCTGGACATGTTTCTCCACAGAGGAGAACATACAAGAGAGTTCTCCTGCCTGCTTTAAATAGGCATGAATGAATGCATGCATAAATGAGTCACAGCACAGCAGGAACTAAAGCCAAGACAGGTATGAGTTAGAAGGAGAGCAACCTGTGACATTGTCAACCATTTGCCCCAGAGACCTGGAGAAGGCCTGAGGCAGGTTAATAAGAGAAGCCAGTTACAATTTTAAAAGCACTGCAACTTTGGAGAGGCTGGGAGGGGTGTACCCCCTTGTAAGGAAGGTAAAGCGTAAATCTGAAAGGCTGTGGAGACCTCCACAAAAGGCAATTAAGACCAGTGCCGCAAGAGTTTGCCGTTCATTTCATAGGACCCACACTTTATCCCCTGCTAACCAATCAAGCTCCTGGCTGGTCTTCTAGAGATTCATTAAGCACCATATAAATACTCCAGGCCACACTGCCTCCCAGGAAATCTTATAAGGAGCCTTTGCCAATTACAAGGAAACAATTATGCTCCAAGTGGTTGGATTAGCTGTCCTCAGTTCCCTTTACAAAATTGGAAAAGTCCCCATTGTTGTAAGTCGACAAGACTCAGATAACATTCTTAGGCTGAAGGGGAGGGGGAAGGCACTATCATTCTGAGACTGCAAATTGACTATAGTTTTAAAGTCAGCGAGTATACTGTGTCACGGTTCAAGAATGTGCTTTTAATTGTAATTGACACACACAAATTACACAGCTAATCTGTGTGAATGCCAAGTTGCCAAGAAATTTAACATTTCAGCCCCTCCAGACTGGCGTCTGCACAGATGCAATCACACAAAGGAAGATATATTAAATCCCAATTGCTCAATGCCAGTCTTGGGGGTCGGTAAGGTAAGTAGACTTGGTAAATCTCGGTTTCCTCTGAATTAAGTGATTGTCAGAAAGCGAATCGTCCTTCACGTCCCCCTCACTGGGAGTGCTGAAATTCCTATCAGAAAATCCCTTTTTGGGATTTTCAAATGCCACAGGAAGCCAATGGTAAGCCACCCAGCACAGAGATCCTACACTCCGAGAGAGAGAGAAAGAAGAAAACCCCACTGGATACCTTAGGTGTGTTTGTACAGTGCTCGTTTGTTCCAACAAATCTGCTTTATGACAAAGGCACTGACGGATTCTGACACCCGCTCTGGGGAGAGCCAGCCACCCCACTGTCAACAGCAGACACCGCGTGGCTGAAGATGTTTACGTTAGACCAGCCAAACACAAAACTCATGTAACACTTCTCTGAACCCAGCGTTTCCAGTGTTTATAGATTGCTTTGCTATTTGAAAGACCCAGCTTGCATTTAAATCTCAACAGGGTTCAAAAAACCCCCAAGCTATTCTTTCTCCCTGCAGGTTTCCAATTATGGGATCAAATCCCACCCTTGCAAGGAAATGCAGCCTCATCCTGGGCTGCCTGGGATCTAGGCAGGACCTCCACATGCCAAGCTGCAACCTGCTAAAGTGGTCAAGTTTGATTTTTCTTTGTTTTCACAGCTTTGAACGCCTTGTGACTGGCTCTTCTGTTTGGATCTTCCCAGAGTCTGCAGCAAAAGCATTAGTTTTAGGATGCTGAAGGGTGTGTTTGGGGGGAGGGGGTGGGGGACTGGACTGGGGAGGGGGCTCGCTGCAGTGTTACTTGTTTGTTCAAACTGAGATTTATTGCATACAGTTTTGAGCAGCATTTCCAGTGAAATGCTCATGTCCCCACCCCCCTTCGGAAACGAGGGCCCTGTGGAGGCTGGCGGGCTTTATACCACGGTTTCATTGCCTTTCCCGGACTTCACCCAACCATTCCCTCTCTTCTCTCGCTTTACCTTCCCAGAGTTCACCAATCTGTTGGAGCACTTCTGCCATGTGTGAAAAGTCTTGGCTGACCAAATCCACATGCCTGAAGTGATGCCTACCAGCAGAGACATGAAAATCTTTAACATTTCAACCGCCATATTGGAGTCGTCCGCAGAATACCGGAAGATGGCCCAGTTGGAGATTTCATAGAAATAACAGGCAATCACACAGGTGGCGGGGACCGTGTACAGCACGGAGAAGACTCCGATTTTGACCATCAGCCTTTCCAACTTGTCCGTCTTTGTCCCATCCTTTTGCAGGTTGGAGCGGATTTTGAACAAGGCCACCAACCCAGCGGCGATGAATAACGTCCCGATCACCAAGTAGGTGAAGAGGGGAGCCACCACGAAGCCAGTGAGGGCGTCCAGGTTCTGGTTCCCAACGTAACACAGGCCGGTCAGTTCATCCGCATCCACCAGTCTCATGATCAAGATGACAATGGTTTTCACTGCAGGGATGGCCCAGGCAGCGATGTGGAAATAAGAGCTGTGCATCTCAATGGCTTCGTGACCCCATTTGAGTCCGGCTGCCAAAAACCAAGTGAGCGTCAGGATAACCCACCAGATGGAGCTAGCCATTCCAAAAAAGTACATCAGCAAGAAAATGATTGCACATCCTGTATTCTTAAGTCCTTCTTGGATGAGAACAGGCTCTGCTGCCTCTTCAAAATCGCAGGATATCCTTTCCCGGCCCACAGTCAGCCTGACAATATAAGCAATGCTATAAATATTATAGCACATGCTGAGAAATATGATGGGGCGCTCAGGGTAGGAAAAGCGAGAGGAATCGATCAGGAAGGTCAGGACTGTGAAGGCGGTGGAGATGAAGCACAGGCTGGCCCACACGGCCATCCAGATATCGGTGAACTCCTTGGCTGAGCGGCTGTATAAGCCGGCGTCATAGCCACACTTGAGAACGCAGTTCAGGCTCCTTTTCACCCAGATGTACTGATCCGAATTGGTTCCCACGGAGTGGCACTCTTCCCCCGGCTGGATGGGGGTTTTGTGCGGTAAGGGCACCTCTTCATCACCCGGCCCTTCCATGCACATGTGATTGTGGTCGTTTTGGGGTGGGAATTTGCTGCAGTTCAGGCTCTCCGGCCAGGCAAATCCAAATTCCTTAAGGACTGGTTCACAGCGTCTCTTGACGGAAAGGCACATGCCACCGCATGGGCCAATGGGGATGTTGATCTTCTCTGTGCACATGGGCACATACACCGAACAAAGGAAGAACTGGAAAAGTAATGAACAAAGAAAACAATGACTTAGAAGTTGGGGCCAAAGGCTTGCACAAAACCGAGCTGCATGCATCCTGCAATGTACATACATATCTACTTTGAAAGTAGGACTGTTTACTCTGACCTCACACAAGTGTGCTTAATAACCCATCATTTATACACTTCTCTTAGTTTGAGTCTCGTAATCTTTTCTAGGGGAATAAAAATACATAGAACAATTTAAAGGGGGGGGTGGTGTTTGAAGAACAATCCCTTTCCACACAACACTCAAGGACATAAACCTTTGAAAACTGGCTTTCAAGCCCCCGCCCCTTTCAGATACGATTGGAAAGAGGTGAACAGATTCAACAAATAGCGGTCATTTCGTTGTTAGGGTGGTTTCTTTTTGTTGGGGGGAATAGTTTATTTTCATTTCCATATCTTTACACACAAAAAAACCTCAATACTAGAAAGCATAGGTTGTCTTTCTTTGGCTAACATTCTTTGTGTTCTGCCTTATCCTCTGCCCCCCCCCCCCTTCTGAAAAATCAGTTCCATATTGAAACATAAAAATGTCCTAATTGGGACATTGTTTGACTGAAGGATGTGAGGCAGATTGAGGTCTCTGGTCACCAGGGGTTTGTTTGGCCAGGTTTCCTCAATGAATAATAATGAAGTCCAATAGGAAAATGTAAATGTTAAGTCCCTGCAAACTGTAATACCAGCAGGGGAGACTCCAGTTGCTGTCCTCAATTCCTCCAGCATTGATAAACAGTCTGCTTGGCTCCTTACAGATGTTGTCTATGAAGTCTAGAGTTACAAGTAACTATTTTCCAGCATGTAAAGGGATACAGGCCTGTCCTTCAAAAACAGCTTGGCCGCTTCCCCAGGATACATGTAATTAAAAATATATATCCCTGCAAAAGCTGTTTTTCCAACCAAATTGCCACTGATGTCAGGCTGTGTGCTGTTTCCAAACTGAAAGCTGGAGGACTATTTCGTAGGCTGTTATAACCTACTTCCCCAATTCTGAAACTTCCAAAGGGACATTTCACCAGCACCAGGTCTAATCCCAACCATCTTTTCGAAACCGCAATCCAACTTTTAAAATGATCTATGTGAAAACACGCACCTAGTCAGTAAGCTGCATGTCTGTTTCTTATCTTTCAGAAGTTACAGCCAGACCCACAGACTTCTGAAGCTTGGAGCCAGGACCAGTACATTCTATTGCCCCACCACCCTCTAACTTCTCCCTTTTCTCGTTTCTAAAAGTGGCTGGGAGTCTCACCGGCCAGTGTTAACACTTCTTATACTTTCAGTCTTTACAGAAACAAGTTGGTTGTTTTCTGCATTATCACCCAGTCTATGTATGAGCATTTGCTGTATCATTACATAAGCTTTCTTTCTTTCTTTTCTTAAGAAGTTAATGACTGCATATCTCAGGATACAAACTGCTTTCCTGGAGTTTGTCCACACCGTCACCTTTTCCCCAAGCTGTGTTTTCACACTCTCCAACTGCTAAATCTGACCTCAAACCCAGAGGAGAAAGCACTGAAGGCAACCATGCCTTCCTGTGTGACCTCTACAATCTTTTGGGATCCCGCGAGGAGGGGCCGTCCACCGTGGTGTTTCATCTAATAATTCACCCCAGAAATACTGGAGAGAAGAGAGGTCTGTCGGGGAGGGGACAAGGAGGGAGAAGTTCCAGTCTCCTCTTTCCTTCCAAGTCTTAGCTGCGTGCAGCTGGATGCCCTGCCAGGGACTTGCTCCCCCCACCTAGCAGCGGCCGGAATCCTTGGCAAAGATAACCCTGAGCTCCTCTGGGGTTCGGGGCTGGGCCAGACTCGGTGGGCAGGGGAGAGGTGCGGAAGGGCGGGGTGGATGAGTGGGTTCTTTAGCAGGCCAGATGACTTACACAACGTTTTGGCTTCCAGGCCCTGAGAAGGGACAGAAAAGTGGGGGTGGGGATAGAAATCACATTTCCAGGAGTTTGATCCTTCAGGCTAGGAAAGGACTGAGGGGCTCCACTTGGCAAGGGTTCCGCAAAGTTAGTTGGGGCGTCCCTGCCCCAGCGGCCCCGTCAGGCGTAGGGGCTGGGGCCGGGAGGAGGGGGGAGGGACGCCCACCTGCAGCTGGCTGGAGCAGCCGTACTGGATGAGCGGCGTGAAAGTTGTCAGCTGCAGCTCGGCGTCCGTCTGCAGCTCGTGCCCCACCAGGTTGGGCATCTTGGTCACGTTGTAGCCGAGGTTCTGGCACATGGTGATGCGGATGGGGTCGCAGCGCCTCTCCTCCTCGTCCCCAAAGCCCCGCGCCGGCTCGGTGAGCAGCAGCAGGGGCAGCAGCAGCCGCAGACGGAGCCCGACG
>NW_022105611.1:6530835-6549456 GCF_000313985.2 Echinops telfairi | reverse complement strand
GCGCCCCGAGCTGCGGGCGGGGGAAGCGGGGGCGTAGGGGAGGCGCCCCCGGCCGCCCCGCCGCAGGGCTCGCGCTCCGGTTTCCTTCGCTGTATGAAATGAAATGCCACAGGGGGATTCGAAAGGAAATGAGAGCGGGACGCTCCGTGCTTCTCGGCCCGCCGCCCTTCCTGTCTCGGGGACACGGTTTCTAAATAAGGTTGGGAGGGCGTGAGGGTGGGAGGGGAGAAGCCTGACCTGTGCTTGGAGGGCGAGCGGGCCGCGCAGCTACGGGCAGCTTCCTGCCCCGCCCTCCAGTAGACCCCTTTCCTGCAAGCTGTCCCCCAGCCCAGCCCTGCTTTTCCTTAATCTGAGACCCGGGGTCCTGGGAATCTGGGAACCACGAGACCGGGTTGCGATTCAAACCCCGGCTGTGGCTTGGGCCACTTCTCTCTACTTTCCAGTGGGGTCAGTGGAATTCTCAGCAGGTGGAATTTCCTAAACCCTTTACTTGTGCATTCGCTGTGGTCATGCTGCCCTCTCTCCCTGAGGCTCAGATTGACCACCTGCGAAATCGGGAACTTGATGTCCCCTTCACACAGTCATTCCGAGGGCCGTGAGGGACATCGCCCAGCACAGCGCCCAGCACAGGGTAGAAGTGGAATAATTCGGAGGTGGTGCTGGTGATTTTCTGTACACCAAAATGCCCTCCACAACAGTCCAGGCCTGAGGAGCTGGGGGCCTGGCTTCCTGCCCTCTTGCTGAGATCCCTTTGCCCGGCACCTGCCACTGTTTTCCTAGGGCCGGAGTTCAAGAATCAAGTCATTATGCACTTTCGATGCCGCCATTTCAGGCAAGCCCCTGGCACATGGCAGGAGCTGAATACACGTTGGAAGGATGTCTGTACCACTCTCGTGGTGCTCGTGTTCCGCCTTGTATTTTTTTCAGTTCTCTTATATTGGCCAATGAGGAAGCACTTGGGGTCCTGGTTACCTTTGGGCTGCGATCTGCATAGTGGGCTGTTGGAAACTACCAGGACTTTGCAGGAGCAAAACCGGGCTTTCCTGTAAAGGGTTACAGTCTCGGGAACGCACTCACCTCAACCCCACTGTGGGTTTCTGAGAGGGTGAGTGTTTACTGGAATAGAAAGCTGGGCTTTCTCCCTGGCAGCTGCTGGTGGTTCCCAACTGCCCACCCTGCGGATTGCACCCAACATGGGACCACTACACCACCAGGGCTTCAGGGGGTCACCATGAGTCAGCATTGACTCGATGGCAGTGAGTTTGATTTTTGTTTTTTATTGGCAAGTATAGACTTTCTTATGATGAGGGCAAAATGGAGTCGATATATTTGGTATTTGGCTTTGTGTGTGTAGAGCTGAGTTGGGCACATATAGAAGCTGCCTTGTCTCAGGTCATCATCAAAGCCTACCAATGATGATTCTATTAGAGATTAAATTCTGAGCACCAAGTTTGAAGAAGGTAATGGCTATACAGTCAAAGCCCAGAATCCATTTCAGAGACCTCATGTGGATAAGGCCTCCCTTGAACTCCTTCTGGCCATTAACCAGCGACATGAACAGTCTTGCCCTTGGAGTGCATTGGAAAGTGGATTTCATGCATCCCCCTTGTCAGCCCAAGGAGGGGCATTCTCCTTTAGGGGTTTGTTTGGGTGTGTTTGATGGAGCCTGCCTGCCATATTGGGGTTACATAGTCAAGAGTTATGCTCTGTCTTGGTCCGAAAGCCCTCGACCAATCTAGTAACTTGTCTATCTAACTTAAAGTCCATGTCCCCAAATCATGGTCCTGGTCTTGCTGCTGTTGGCCCATCTACTGCTGTGATGTATTGATCTACTGCCAGTCATGCTGCTGTGACCATTTCTTTTGCCCTCCCATGCCCCGAAACTCTTCATACCCTCGGGTGGTACCATTATGACCTCATGTGAATAGCCCCCCTCTTTCGGATGTTGTATATTTGTCTTGTCTTTCTTTGCTTAAGGCTTAATAAATGTTCTCCTTAAAATATATTTGAGATTGAGGGTCTCCCTTGTACTCTAAAGCAAGGTAAAACCAAAAAACCAAGCCAATTGCTACTGAGTCCACTCTGGCTCATAGTGATCCCATAGGACAGAGGAACATGGTTCCCTAGAGTCTCTGAGTTAGCAGCCCAGTGAAGGTAAAACCCAAAGCCAAACTCGTTGCTATAGATAAAGTCAGCTCTGACTCATGATGACCTTATATGGCAGGGAGAAATGCTCTTATGAGTTTCTAAGACGAACTGTTCATGGATTGGCTGGTGGTTTCAAACTGCTGACCTCGCAGTTAGCAGTCCCTTAAAGAGATGAGGCATGGAATCTGGAAGCAAAGTAATTGTTAGAAAAAGAACCAACCAAACCAGGGCCCAAAAGAAACTCTTTGAAGATGGGCCAAGGTCATCTCCCAGAGAAGAGATCCTAGCTAGAAGTCTACATAGTAGACTTGCTTCAAAAGTAGCAAGTAGGTACCTTCCTTGTGCCTAGTGCTGGGAAATATGTGAGATGACTGAGCTACAGAGATGAGTGAAAGTAACCCCCACGGCCAGGACCTCATAGGAGGAAACAAAGAATAAACAAACAAGCAAACACTAGAACAATGTGATAAGTGCATAGATAGAGAATTGTGCCTAGATTGAAGTTGGAAGTGACTGGGTTTGGATGGCTTCTCAGAGGGCAATGACCTACAAGATTCTGAGCTACTCAAAGTGGAGTTGGTGCCTAATTGGCACTTCTAGGGCATTTGAGGGGCGAGGAGGAAGGCTTGCATTGTGTCGAAGTGATGTGTTCATGATTGATTAGAGTACGCACTCTGCGAGGCCGAGGAGGAGCGCCCATCTCCCACACAGGGCTTGATACCCAGGGTGCCTCTGAGGGAACACAGTAAGTGTTGGGTGACTTGCTGTCCAATCAAAGACAACTCATATAGAACCTTTACTCTGTGCCAGCTGCTGTTTCGCATGCTCTACATACATTATCCCATTTATTTCTACATTATCTCATTTACTTTTCATGTCAGATTGAGAGACCAAACAATTTGCCCAGGATCAGACAGCTACTTAAGTGTTGAAGAAGGACTTCCATGCCTAGCTAGCTACCTGCCACGGTGCACATAGAACTGCTCTCCCAGAGGAATCTGCCTGACAGCCAGCCTAATCCATCGCTAAAGGTGACCCTTTGTGATCTGGACTTCTCTCTCCTACCCCCTAACCCTGGCATCCCAGCCTCCGTTTGCTTGAAGCATTTGTCTCCGAGAATGGCTCAAGGAAGTCCCTTCCCCATCAGCAGCTTTTCCTGTCAACAGCTTTTCTTTCCCAGCAATGAGCTAGTCTCAGGTATTTTCCAAAAAAGAAAGGCAGGGGCATCACATTTCAGTCTGATTGTGGGGAGAAAACAAAGACCAAGAAGTAGAGCTAGGTCTGAATGGGCTGGAGCCCCTCAGCCTCCCTCTTGCTGAGTGGTTGACACAGTCGACAGTCTGCCCCTGGTGACAGGCCTGGCATGTTTGTCTTTGTTACTGAAAACACTTCCCTGAGGGAGTTCCAAGCAGAGGCACATCCACCCAGTGACCTTCAGCGTATTTCCTGAGAGGAGGAGACAGCAACACCAGAAGTCTTAACCTGAAGG
The DNA here is from genome assembly GCF_000313985.2 of Echinops telfairi. Taxonomy (NCBI): domain Eukaryota; kingdom Metazoa; phylum Chordata; class Mammalia; order Afrosoricida; family Tenrecidae; genus Echinops; species Echinops telfairi. The sequence continues at coordinate 6,545,819 of NW_022105611.1, read as the reverse complement.
GCAGCCCTGGGCAGCCCCCTCGTTTTGTTCCACTGGTGAAGTAGGAACTATGCAGTCACTGTGGAGCTAACTCCATTGGCTGATTCTCCGTTTGCATCTAATGAGAGGCTGGGTTCTAATTAACTCCTGTCCTGTGTTAATTTTTCAACCTGACGTTTTCTGCTCTGATAGATTCTTGTAATGGTTCCTAAATTAAAGACTGCATTGGAAGACTAACGTTTAGGTTACAATTCACCACCTAGGGGGGTGGGAACTATAAACATCCTTTCCCTCCTAAGGAAAACCTCTCATTTGCAGTTTCTTTGCTCACCCAATTAAGAACTGAAGCAGTCACCCTAGAGCCTGCTTTTTTTTTTTTTTTTTTTTCAATTTCTTGTGAAACAATCCAACTAATCCATATTCAGTAGCTTCCAAGAAAAGTCTTAGGCCAACCACTCATGAAGGAACCGGCTTCTTTAAATCTGGACAGAACATTTAGAACTCACAAAGAGCTGTCTTGATAAAACATGCAGGGAAGTGGTTCATTATTATCCTTTTGGGATTTGAGGGGAAAATTCACTAGGACTGAAACCCCACTGTGATCAAGAATTTACTGCAGAACAACAGAAGTCTAAGAAGAAGTCATGCCAGACCCCATCAGCTTATAAATAGTCTGGGTGTGATATGCTTCTCTGAACCCAAGGTAGTTATATAGCAGAAATGTGTATACTGAGTGAGGAAGGAAGGAATACCAAGTTTCAAGGGATTAAGTAAAAGCTACTTAAAAGTAAAAGAGCCAAATTCTTACTATGTTGTACCATGGCCAACAGAGAGGAATCACATGACAACAGAGTTCGTGTTTAGGAATCAAAACCCTATTGCTCTTCCTATCCATATCTCTTAAACACACACACACACACACACACAGAGAAAAGAACAAACCCAAACCAAACTCACTGTCATGAGTCAATGATGACTCTGAGAAAACCACTGTGGGTTTTTGAGACTCCTGTAACTTTATGGAAGTAGAAAGCCCAGTATTACTCCTGTGGAGCTGCTGATGGTTTTGAACTGCTGACCATTCAGATCAAAGCCCAAAACAGAATGACTACACCACCAGGATTTCCAATCCCTATCTCTTAGTATCTCTTAGTAAGCATAAAATGATACAGAAAGCCAAACAAAACAACCTCATTGCCCTGGAGTGAATTCCAACTTACTTTGATCTGATAGGGCCCAGTAGAATGGAACCCCATGGCTTGCAGAGACAACGAACCTTTGCGGGAGTAAAACACCTCATCTTTTTCCCAAGGAGCAGTTGGCAGTTTTGAACCGCTGACCTTATGGTTAGCAACCCCACTCATAACCTTCTGTACCACCAGGGCTCCATACCTTACCAGGACTCCTCAAGTGGTACATAGGGCATGCTTCTCTATTAGTGGGTGGTGATGGCTTAATTTCAAATTGGCAACTAAGAATGTCTGCAGGGAGGAAAAGAAAAATACACCCAAACTTTGTACCTTTAAAGCTCCATTTCATTTAAGTTTTATTCCGTCAAGATCTTAATAAAGGTTTTTGTGAGGATTTACTTGGACGTAGCACTGATGTGGGTACTCAGGATGTGCAGACATATAAAAGGTGGTCCTTGTCTTCGAGGCGCTGTCATCTTATTGGGGGATCATCACTTCACGAGACCATGAGTGACACAAGTTTGTTTACAGCTCACCGCATTTTGGGGGGACTTCCTTAGCCCTCACCTTTCCCTTGCCATAGTACACAATGCCCTGGTATTACAAGTTTATTTTCTTTTTGCCTCCTTCCCTGCCCTCTGATTTGAGAGGCTGCGTCTTGCTCACCATTGTATTCCCGAATTGCATAGATTAACACTATTTGATCCATCAAAGGATTTTGTGATTCAGGATTAATAAATGCTCTAATTCTTCATTAAGGGTTGGGTTTAAGTAATCACTAAAATACAGCCTAACTAGTTCCAGAACAATGGTCAAGTCCAGACTACAAGCCACACCTACAAGTCAGCCATGGTTCACACCTGTCAGCAGTCTTCTCAATCTGGCTGTTTTGCCAGTTTTTCCTTCTTCATGCTTTACCATGCCCATTCTTTAATCCTTTGAGGTAGAAAAACACGTTATCCAAAACACTTGTTTCACTCCGAGACGTAGTATTTCTCCACTTCATGAATCGGCCCTGGCTCGAACACACTCATCTCATTGTTAGTGGAGTCATTGGGAGTCACAAAAGGGTGCTGGAAAAGCCTGTGGGGAATTTCATTATCTTTTTGTTTCTTTGCTCCTGCTACTTTGTGAAGCCCCCTCAAGACAGGTTGTAAACGCAGGTGGTTCAAGCCAAGATCTTGTGAACCAGGAAATCATTTGTAATTGGTAACTTTGTGGAAAAGTGGAATGTGAGCTCAGTTATGAGAGATTGATAAATTTCCAAGAAACACTTGGACCCATGGAGAGGAAGGCACCTGTAATAATATTCTCATAGGCAATACTCTCATCCATTGAAACAAATTAAAAAAAAAAAAAGTGAAGCTAAATGATCCACGGGAGAACTACCTGTCATATATAAGTATTAACTAGAGTAGACAGAGTCCCAAGTGTTGATTTTCAAAATGCTAACAAATCATATAGCCTGTAAAATTGTCCTTCACATATGATCGTGAGTTTAGGATATTTCCAGATAAATAGAAATTAAATGAATTTGGTAAAACCAGACCAACCTTACAAGAAATACAAAGGGGAGTTCTCAGGACAGAGAACTAGCAACAGTAGGCAACAACATGAGATTAATATACGTAACAACAGCACCCAGAAATCAACCCAGACATAGAAATATTCATAGCTAAACAAATCTCTAAAACTGAAAATAAAACCAGAGATATCAATTTATAACAGCCAACTAAACAGGGGGAATAGTATAGGTACTTCCAAATGGAGAGGAAGTCAAGTAGATTCCAAGATGTTGGGTAGAGGGGAGAAGAGCCTACAATAAGAGCAACATTGGCAATGAATGGTGGAAATTGGGGAGGATGCTGAGGAGGGCAAGAGTTGCAACAGGTAAATACTGTTAGATACACAATCCTGCAATAATGGTCATCGACCAGTAGATCCTTGAATAAACACATGAACTGAGCAGGCGTGGGAGGGAGGACAAATTACAGAGGACATTTGTACATGAATATTTATTTACATCTGCTTCAACTATATAATGGAATAATGGATGTTGTGGAGCATACAGGGGATGAAGCTATCAAAAATTCTTAGACATGTTCAGGCACCTTGGGGGAATGAGTTGCTGGCCTATAAAGCAACTCTGTAATAGTTTTCTATGGGTTTTTGCTTTTTTTCAATCTCTTCTTGTTCTGGAATTCCAACCACAGTCTTAGGGGACACCACAATCAATTGGTATAATATAGCCCACAAAGTCTACATAGGACTTTGGTGAATAGTGACTGCGGTCTTGAAAGTTTCTGAGTGGCCCTCTAAGGCACACCTATTTGTCCCTTTCTGTCCAGAGGAAAGAGGAGTAGTGAAAATCAAAGGTGCATGGAAGCAGTGCGTCCATCAGTCTCCATAACTCTAAGAGCGGCAGAACTAGATGGTGTCTAGCATCCACTGTCAACTGTTCTGAAAGAGATTCCATTATAAGCCCTGAATAGCGTGGTGGAAAGCTATGGAACAAAACTCAAGATCATGACCATCTTTACTGGGTAGATAGAGACTGTTGTCACCCCCAGACCACATGGCCCTTGGTCACCCTTGGGGTCTGGAATTGAACTCATCCCTGTGGCTCAATTTTCAGCCAAACAGTAGACAGATCATTAATGGGAATAATAACACTATTGAGGTTTTTGTAGTTAGAATAATCGACCATTTGAGATCAAAGTGGCATCATTTACCAATTCAAAAGGGCTAAGAAAGGAGGAAGGGAAATTTGGGGAGGAGGGAGGATGGGTTGTATTTCATTGAGGGAATTGCAGTGAATTAGATGAACCAGATTGTATATGAATCATTGAATATAAAAGTGAAGGTCTGCTCTGTAAACTTACCTTCACCTAATTCATGATAAAAAGTTACCAAAAAAACGGCACTCTTCCCATTGAGGTGCCGTCTATGGTTGCTCCCCTTGAATCTAGGAAGACTTCTAAGTGCTTCAAACAATAGAGTTTGCCATAACATGACTGACACTACAAGACACTGCCTTATTTCATAGAAAATTTGCTCTTAGCACCCCTGAGCAGTCTTTCAAGGAGAGGCCAAGTACTCTAAGGCCCCCCATGCAGAAGTCACCAGTAGGATTTCCAGCCCATTCTTCAGTCTTCCCGGGGCAAACACCAGAAATGTAAGTAAAGAAGCAAGCTTGGAAATGGCTTCTCTGGCCTCAGCGATTGTCGTCCTTAGTCATTTGAGTAGCCCCATTGTAGACATTACTATGCCTTCTCCCTGCCCACAAAATCTGTTTGTGTTTCTGTCTAATGCCAATCACTTTAGGGTGGTTTATTCCAAATAACCAGAGTAGAATTAATGTAAGCAACAAGACATCAAAGAGAAATGTGGTCAAATTAGGAAAAGAATCAATAATACCTGAAAATGGATAAAGGAACTTGATAGTCTTTTGGGGGGAGAAGGACATCATGTTGTTGGTTCATGGGTCACATGCAAGTCAGGTAGAAGCATGATTTTGCCACTTACTCTGGAATTAAATCAAGCCAAGTTCAGTCCATTCAATTCTGACTCATGGCAACTCCATATATTTCAGAGTAGAATGTGATGTTTCATCAGGTTTAAATGGCTGCGGAAGTAGGTCTTCAAGTTTTTCTTCTGAAATACCTCTAATCAAACAAACAAAAATCCACTGCCACCACGTTGGTTCCAACTGGGTGCAATTCAAGCACCAACTTGTGGGTTAGAAGCTGAGTGCGTAACCATTTGTTCCACCCAGGGCCTCCATATTTAAAAGTGTTGTTGTGGTCAGGTGCTATTGAGTCGGTTCCAACCCATAATGATCCTGTGCACGACAGAACCAAACGCTACCCAGACCTGCACCATCCTCACAATTGTTCCTCTGCCCCAGCCCATTGTTGCAGCCACTATGGGCTGCATAGTCCATCTCCTTAAGAGCCTTTCTCTTTTTCACCGTCCCTCCACTTTACCAAGCAGGGTGCCCTTCTCCAGGGACTGGTCTCTCCCATCAATATGTCCAAAGTCTGCAAGATGAAGCCTTGCAACCCTTGCCTCTATGGAACACCCTGGCTGTACTTCTTCCAAGACAGGCCAGTTTTCCCTTTTAGCAGTCCTTGGTACTTTCAATGTACTTCACCAGCACCACAGTTTAAACGTTGAGTATGATTAAAGGATGTGTATGAATGCCCAGTTGGTAAGGAGTGGGCTCTAATAGCTTTGTATCATATCAGGAACACCTTCCATACGTGTTCCAGATTATGGTTGTTTACAGAGAAATTGGCATGAGATTGGGGAAGTAAAAGTGAAGCAGCATTTGTTATGCTCCAAAACCCAGTGTTGGTTGCCAGGCTCTGTAGCGGCCCGTTTATCTTGTCACAGACCTGCTGAATTACCTATTGACATGGCATTGCGCTGGCATAAGGCGAGCAACCCGTCTTACTTCTGACAGATGTCTTCCTTCAACTTTTTCAATCCCTGGCCTTACATAAGTAAGTTCATGGCTAAGGGCTCTGACTTCTGCAGGTCCCTTAACATTATCAAGGTTAGAAGTGGTTAGAGACAGACAGAGGGTCCAGTTTTTCTTTGTGGGGTCCAATTTACCATTGAGTTCACAAATATCATACCCAACTTTCCTTCTTGATTTCAGCCTGGCTGATCTGAAGGGATTAGCCAAAACCGAAAATCTACATAAGGTCTAATCTCTGTACCCACCCACCACCACTCGCGGTCATTGAGTTGATCCGGATGTAGAGCAGCCCACTAGGCTTTCCAAGGCTGTACATTTTTTCAGAGCAGATAGTCTCAGCTTTCTCCTTGGGGAGCTGCTAGTGGGTTTGAACTGCTCACCTTGCAGTTAGAAGCTCAGTGCTAACCTGACAGTGCCACCAGGGCTCCCTAATCTCTCTAATACGTACTTCTTTCTACCTCATGCATGGTGACCCTGTTTCTCTGATCAAACTCTGACTGATATGGCTCGCATTAAAAAAAAAAGAGTCATAGTATTTTAACACTAGAAGATTCCTGATTCATCTATTCTGTTCCTTAGTTTATGCACGGGGAAACTGAGGCAATGAACATGATTAGCCCAAGTGGTACATAAGTAATGTGTGGTTGAGGCAGTTCACTTGCTTTATGGCCTGGGAACTTGCCAGATTCCTCTATGACCTATTGAGTTGCAACTTGTACTGCCACAACCGATCATGTCACCTATTAACTCTGTACTATAAAGATGGATTGGAGGAGCCCTAGTAGTGTAGTGGTTTATACTTCAGGCTGGTAACTACAAGGTCAGCAGTTCAAGCCAACCGGCCCCTTCAAGGGAGAAAGAGCAGGCTTTTGGCTTCCATAAAGATATACAGCATAGGAAATCCAAAGGGGCAGGTCTACTCTGTCCTGTAGGGTCACTAAAATCTACTTACTGGCACTCAGTTTGGTTTACCAAATCGCTTTCAGTTCATGGCAACCCCAAGAGTAGGCTCATTGGATGACTCAGGGAAGTAAACTGTCAGGCCTTTCTTCTGAGGAGCCTCTGGGTGGACCTCCGACTTTTGGGATCGCTGCCAAGAATATTAAACATTTGTACCACCCAAGGACTCCATATGATTTAAAGCAAATAATCAGCCATTTTGTCAGAGACTGGGCTAAATAATTTATAGATTATATCATTCAGTGCACACCACTTCCAGAATATACCCTAACCCTTCATGGCTTCACTTCCACTGCTACAGACTCTTCAGCCTCCATCAGTTCTACTGACAACGGTCAGCTGACTGGCCTGAGCTTCAACAATTGCTCAGCAATTGTGTGTTTTCTCAACAACAAACTGAGGGATCTTTTAAAAACCATGGATCATGTCCCTCTCCTGCTTAAAACTTTAATTCCCATTGCTGTTAGAATAAAACACAAGGGAGTTTCAAAATATTAGCAGAAAATTCCATTATCTTTTAATTCAGTTTCTCTGTGAACTTTTTGAAGCTCCCTCCTATATGAGGGGGTACTTTTTGGGTCCCTCCTACAAAATGGAATTGTACTAGGCGGAACGGAGCTTTTATAGTATGCATTTTCCCATTAGACAAGCATCAGGCAGCTTGCTCTGAGTTAGTGCACCATTGGCTTCGCCTGGGAAGGTTCTCTCTGGTCACAATGAATTTTTTCGTAAAAGTAATTTTGCCGGAACCTCATTTTTTTGTGAGGGCCAATTTAAGAGAACAGTGTGCAGCTATGAAATTTTGTTTCCTGTTTGGGAACAATGCTGCAGAAACTTGTGATGTTGAACACAGCTTACAAGGCCAGCACTACAGGAAAAATTCAAGTGTAGGAGTGGTTTTCTAGTTTCAAAAAAGATGAAATGTCGATTGATGACAAATCTCATTCTGAGCATCCATCAACTTCCTGAAGAGATGAAAATATCAATTGTAGTGCATTTGGAGTTCCTTCCACCAGGTCAGACTGCTAATCAAGCATTCTATTCAGAGGTTCTGAAAAGATAACATAACCATGTGTGACCAAAAAATGCCTGATCTGTGGCACACAGGGGACTGGTTTTGCCATCACAACAATGCAGTGCTCACACAACCGTCTCGGTGATGTGATTTTGGCAAAAAACAGCATGCCTCTCTTTCCTCACGTACCTTACTCACCTGACCTTGCTCTCTGGGACTTCTTTTTGCTCCCACTGTTATAGAGGAATGTGAAAGGACAGTGATTTGACGACATAGAAGAGGTGAAGAAAATAATGAGGGAGGTGCTGTAAACTATCCTAACAGATGAGTTTGAAAAATGTTTCCAAGAATGGAATTGCAAATTTGACAAATGTATTAAGTGTAATGGATAGTACTTTGAAGGTAATAAGGTTGTTTTGTAAAAAAATTTAAATACATAACTTTGAAAAAAAATTCCATTTTGAGGGGGTGGGTGTGCCCTACATTAGGCCTACAATGCCCTATAGAGTCTGGCCCCATCTCTTCCTAGCCACCGCTTCAACCACACGATCTCTCTTGCTCTTCTGACTCCAGCCTCACTGAACTTCACACTGTTTCAAAGACACATCTAGCTAGCTCCTGCAAGAGTGTCTGCCATTCCCCCTGCCGAGGGTGCTGCTCTCCTTGTTCCTCTCACAAGCAACACATTCCTTCTCCGTCGAGCGGCCTTCCCTGAGCACTTGGGTCTTCCTTCCTTCACTTACTCCTATCACCATCACCAGATTTTGTGCCATCAGTCCAACTGGAAACGCCGTGTGTGCCAAAGTAGAATCGTACTCCATGGGGTTTTCAGTGGCTTCTTTTCTTTTAGGAAGCAGTTCTCTAGGCTTCTCTTTCTGGGCTCCTGGGGGGGACTTGCATCTGCAAACTTAGAGTTAGCAGCCAAGCTCATCCGCTGTTGCTACCCTATTGTATTTCCTTAGCAGCACTTAACACTACCTATTACTCTCTTGGCTATTTATTTGATAACTCGTTCTGTGCCTCTCTCTTATCCAGAATGTAAACTCCATGAGGGCCAGGTCTTGACTGCTGACAATTAACAACAACAACAACAACAACATTATTTTATTGTAAATGAAGTAGGGATTTACAGTCCAGAGCATCAACTTTGTGTTCAGCAGTTGAAACTACTAATCAAACTCCCCCATAATTTACCCTTTACTCATTACTTGAGTTCTCTTCTCCCTCTGTGGGCTACGAACTTCACTTCACCCAAGTTCCCACTGATCAGCAGCCGAGCCCATGGTTTTATCTTCTTTCCCTTGTTCTCCTCCTACTCTGACACCTCCGAAGTCCGTCCCCTTTGATGGGAAAGTCTTCATCTAATTCGTTTTGGTTTTTCCCTTATAATTGTGGTCTCCTCTCATATTTGCCCTTCTCTGGCTGGCTAATTTCACTCAGCATAATCTCCTCGACACTCCTCCGTGTCACGAGGTGCTTTGTGGCTTCAGCATTGGTTTTTAGGGGATGCATAGTATTCCGTTGTGTGTAGTACCAGAGTTTCTTTACTCATTCATCTATTGGTGGGATTTAAGATGTTTCCATTTTTTTTGCTACTGTTGTTTCCAATTTCTTGCTGTTCTTGATCATTGATTTAATCTTTAGTATATAGACTTAATATCTAGTACATCCCACATAGGTATTCAGGAATTGTTTGTTAAATGAACAAACCTGTACAGTACCTGCTATTAGTCTTCCCTTTTTGAAGATGAAGAAATCAAGTCCCTGAGAGATTAAATAATTTGCCTGAGGTCCCACGGTAAGCGCTGGGGTTGCAAGTTAGAAGCACCTGACTCCGTTATACCTACTACCTTTAGGTGCCTCATTGACTCTGCAGGTGGCCTCTGGGTCCAAAGTTGACCATTGAAGTAAAGGATATTAGAACTGCACAGGACCTTTGATAAAGAGCTAGCCCCTTGCCTATTCGTTATAGTAAAGATAATCAGTTAACAATTTATTGAATCTTTATAGTATGCATGGCTAAATAAGGTCATTGAAATCCCTCCCCCAAACAGGGCAAACTATAAGGATCATATATTTGTCATATCTTGGGAATTTCCAGGTATTTGTGTTTTTAATCTGATTTTCCCTTGGTAGTTAGCCCTCAATTTTTCAGTTTCAATAATTTGACTCAGTTGTATGCCTTTCTGCCTCAGACTTTTTTCCTCTATATCTCTTTAATCCTCTGGAATCCATACGTGGGGTTTCATTCTTATTATAAAATAAGAGGAAAGGATACATGTTAAGAAAACAGTATCAGATACAGGCAAAGATGCAGTGGCAGCTACTAGTACAGAGGTAAGACGGGTTATTCCTGCCTTGTGTCCAGCACATTTTCACCACGCCATACTGCCTTTCACTTAGTTCCTTTGTGCAGAGTCCAGGATGGTCATGGAAAACAGGTTTTGGGTCAATAGGGGCCAATCTATGGATGAGACCTGAGGCTTCAGACTGCATATACAGCCAGGCCCTGTTCCTGTTCATCATAAAACTGCCATACATGACCATTGGCACACGGAGAATGAACAGGGGTCCCCCACCTGCCTGAATTTCAGAATAGCCTGTCACTCTTGTACCTCAGTCATCCTAGTTTTCCCACCTTGCTGAAACATCTGTGTGTCAGAAAAGCAATGCTGCATGGCTTCCTCATCTCTGTCCTCTGGGTCCACATAAGCCTCTCCCTTGAGGAGCTGAACCAAGTCCTCCCCATAATAGGGTCTGCATAATAGCATTCCCAACAAGGCAGGATCAGTGGAGGCTCTGGACGTTAGACAGTGTCAGATCTGGAGAGTACCTTAGAGACTACAGAGACTGCCTCATTATCACATTTTGCAGATAAATGTGGATGCTGAGGGAAACAAATTGACTGCCCTAGCTATAGTTCATCACCCACAGAGAGAAGCTGGGCCTTCTGACTTTGCAGTTCAATACCTATTGCATCAGGCTGAGGCCTGCACAGTTAGACTATAAGGGACCCAAATGAACCCCTGAGAAGGGGGGTTGACTATCTATTCCAGCAAGTAAATCAGGAAATTCTGTTTCCTCCTTAGAATAAAGCCCCATCATAGTAACCCTCTCCAGGAAAAACAAGAGCTCCTTATCATTTTAAGGGTTTGGTGGGAATTTGAGATAAATATATGAAGGTCCTTACCTTGAACATGGAAAATACTGTTGTGGCATTCAGTTAAGCCACTCCTCTAATGAAGGCCAATGATTCTCCGTCCCCTGCTTTAAAGGTAAGGTAGCTGTGCCTCTGAGTAAGCATGCTACTATGGTGGAGCGTCAGGGACACAATTCCCCTTGTAGTCTAGGCGAAGAGCGCCCCCTCTGGAATATACAAGGCGGGACTCTTTATGCTAGCCAGGGCAGCAAACAAAATTTTTTAGTGAATGTAATATTCTAAAAGGTAAGGGTGTTTGGTATGTCCATTTGTCAGTGGCAAAAAAAAAAAAAGAGAGATTTTAAGAGATGCTGGCCAAAGCCTCCTCTAGCTTACTAAAAGTTGCAGATATTGTGCAAGATCACAATAAAGCTCTGAGCCGAGTCTATCTGCAGAAAGACAAGCAAATGAGACCTGGGGAGGACTGGTTGGGAAGCCAGCTCAACAGTTGACTGGCTCTGTGATATTGGTCCACTCTGCCTTCCCGAGCATCAGTGTCCACATCATTAAAATGGAATAATAATTATGGCAGCCTTCCATTCCTCCACTAGCCCAATCCAAACCCTTCGTATCTTCTAACAGAGTATCAGGTTGTACAGTGCAGTAAAGGAAATGGACTCTTTCCTTCTCAACTCATTCACTGCCAGCAAGTCAATTCTGACTTACAGCAACCCTATCGGCAAGGGCTGTTGTTAGGTGCCACCAGGTCAGTTTTGAACCTTAGTGACCCTGTGCACTACAGAAGAAAGCACCGCTCAGTCCTGCACCATTCTCACAATTGTTCTCATGTTTGAGGTCATTGTTGCAGCCATGATGTCATTTCATCCACTTGAGGGCTTCCTCTTTTTCGCTGCTCCTCCACTAAACATGGTGTCCTTCTCCAGAGACTGGGCTCCCCTGACAACATGTCCAAAGTATGGAATACCAAGTCTCTCCATCTTTACCTCGAAGGAACTTTCTGGCTTCTTCAAAGACAGATGGTTTGTCCTTTTATCAATCCATAATGCTTTCAGTATTTTTCTCCAGCACCACAATTCAGAACTGTACATGTGGTTTCCTAGACTGTAACTCTCTACGGAAGTAGAAATCTCCATCTTTCTCCCGTGGAGTGGCTGGTGGTTTTGAACTGCTGACGTTGCAGTTAGAAGTACCCATGTAACCCACGACACCACCTGTTATTGTTATTGTTAGGTGCCATCGAGTTGGTTCGAACTGGTAGTGACCTTGTGTACAAACAGAACTGAACACTGCCCAATCCTGGGCCAGCCTCACAATTATTCTTATGTTTGGGCCCATGGTTGCAGCCACTGTGTCAGTCAGTCCTCCTTGGGGGCCTTCCTCTTTACCGGTGCCTTTCTGCTCTTGCAAACCTGATGTCCTTCTCCAGGGACTGGTCTCTCCTGACAACATGTCCAAAGTACATGAGGCAAAGGCTCACACCCTTGCCTCTCCGGAGCATTCTGGCTTCTTCCAAGACAGATTGGATGGTTCTTTTGGCCGTCCACGCACTTTCAGTACTCATTGCCAGCACCATCCTTCAAACGCATCGATTCTTCTTCAGTCTTCTTTATTCAGTGTCCCACTTCCAGATGCGTAGGAGGCCATTGCAAAGACCATGATTTGTGTCAGGCCCACTTTAGTTCTCAAAGTCACATCCATGCTTTTTTATACTCCACAGAGGTCTTGTGCAACAGGTTTAACTAATGCAATCACCGTTTGATCTCTTGGCTGCTGCTTTCATGAGTATTGATTGTGGATTCAAGCAAAAGAAAATTCTCAACAACTTCAACCTTTTTTTCATTTACATGATGTTACCTATTTGTCCATCTGTGAGGATCTTTGTTTTCTTTATATTGAGTTATAATCCATACTGAAGGCTGCAATCTTGACCTTCATCTGCAAGTGCTTCAAGTCCTCCTCGCATTTGGTGGTGCCATCTGCGTATTTCACGTTGTTAATTAGCTTTCCTTGAATCCTGAGACTGCATTTTTCTTCATACAATCCAGTTTTTTGATTATTTGCTAGGCATAAAGATTGAATGAATGTGGTGAGAGGCTACAACCCTGACACATAGCTCTCCTGATTTTAAACCTTGTTTGGTTCCCACAACTCTCTCTCAATCTATATACAAGTTCCACATGAGTACAATGAAGTGTTCTGAGTTCCTATTCTTATCAAGCCTATCCATAGTTTGTTTTAGTGCACGTGGTCAAATGCCTTTTCACAGTCAGTAAAACACAAGAAAACATTTTTGTGGTATTCTCTGCTTTCAGCAAAGTCACCACCAACATCAACAGCACCGAACAACAAACAGGCAAACTCACTGTTGTTGAGTTGCTTCTGATTGGTAGAGATCCTACAGAACAAAATAGAACTTCCCTTTAGGTTTTTCGAAATTGTAAATCTTTTATTATTATTAGTCATCTTTACAGAAGCAGATGAAAGCATCTTTCTCTCATTGGGTGGCTAAAGGAGTGGCTGATGGATTCAAACCACCAACCTCTCAGTCCACAGCTGAGTGCTTAGCCACTGTGCCACCAGGGAATCCTTAGTTCTAGAACACAGTACAGACCTTTTCTATTTGAAGAGTTGGCTTAGGAATGAACATACAGCATCATTCTAACCAAAGAGATGAAAATAGGGACATTTACAATCTTGAAAACCTCATAGAGTAATTCTACTTTATAGGGTCACTATAAGTCAGAACAAACTCGACGGCAATGGGCTGGCTTGTTTGTTTTCTGTTATTGACTAGATGGTGTAGTAGGTGGCACATTGGGAAGCAAAGGTCTGGAGGGCTCATCTGTTAGGATATTTCCCCTAGCTTGTTAAGAAGAATGTAAAAAAGATAGCGGTCTCTTCCATTAAGTCTATGTTTGGGCTTTTGGGTGAGGATGTGATGAATGAAACTTGCTGCAATCTTGAGCGAAATACTGAAGCTGAGAAAGCGGAAAGATGGATTCTTAGTGGGTTTTGAGCTGTTGAAGTAACCAACCCTGTATATTCTGTCTCTGGATGTGTGGTTAAGTGAGATAATATAGTTTTCTTTTTGTTTAAGTCATTTTTAGTTGGGTTTTCTATTTTTGGCACCTAAAGGCACTGTAGCTGATGCAGCAATCAAAATTAGTTAGGTTGTTGTAAAAAATTAAATGGTGGGCAGTAAAATTAGTTTTTTTCCTAATTTAGAGCTCAAGGTTCACTCCTTAATATGATAAGCTTTCAATTGGTAGAATTATTTTGTTTATCACAAGTGGTCCCATAGACATTCTACATGACTGTTGATTTCTTAAATCGAGTCCATTATGTGGACATTTCCTGATGATCAAACATGATACCAAGAACAGAGTTTGTTACTTAGAAGGCTTAGAATTACCAGGGGCTCTTGAGTCAGAATTGACTTGACAGCAGTGGTATTTTTTTCTTTTCTGGAAAGAACAACAGAAAAATGCTCAATATTGTTCTAAAAGAGAAACAGGAATTTTAAGAATAGAGATTCACCACCTAGCTGCCTCTGTCTACAGCAGAGCATGCTCTTTTATGGACCAAAGACCAGAATCAAGAAAAGTAGGCTTGAGCATGTGATATGGGAAGAGATGCAGGTAGCTTATCAAGGGAAAGTAAGCTTATGGCTCTTTGAATCTTTGAGCTTCTTCCAAGAAAAGGAATCTTTCTAAGAAACAGTCAGGTCTTTATTGTGATTCTCATGGAAACTTTGGGAATAAAGGAAATCCTTGACCAAGGAAATTTTTCTTCTGGTCAGCAAGTCTTCGAGGAAGTAGTTAATCCGACAGTCATCCTCTAACTGAACTTTCATAGACTCTAGGATCTAGAAAGTCAGGAGTAGGTAGTCTGACAGACCTAACTATAGTCTCACAGATACAGACAGGGACATCTGGGTTGTGCCACCTATTTTTTTTAATTGTTTTATTAGGAGCTTATACAACTCTTATCACAATCCATACATACATCAATTGTGTAAAGCACATTTGTACATTCATTGCCCTCATCATTCCCAAAACATCTGCTCTCCACCTAAGCTCCTGGCATCAGCTTCTCATTTTACCCCCCTCCCTCATGAACCCTTGATAATTTATAAATTATTATTTTGTCATATCTTGCCCTGTCCACTGTCTCCCCTCTCCCACTCTTCTGCTGTCC
>NW_022105611.1:6523973-6529992 GCF_000313985.2 Echinops telfairi | reverse complement strand
GACCCTGTAGGACAGACTAGAACTGCCCCCATGGGCTTCCCAAACTGTTTACAAGAGTAGAAAGCCTCATCTTTCTCCCAAGGAGGTGCTGGTGTTTTCAAACTGCTGAACTTTCCATTCGCAAACACATAACAAGTATGGCACCAGAGCCCAGGAATACAGAGTTGACATTTTCTCTTTGAAGGATTCCCACGGTCCCTTTGGTTCACAAGAGAGACCCTCACCCGGAACCCAGGGCATGCGCATGTTAGAGCAGCTTTTAGACTCTTGGAGACGAAGTGAGTCCTTCTCTTTTGGCTGAACACAGCCCTATGGAGTTCACTGCTCGGTGAGGGAAGGGCTAGCTCTTAGCTCCCAGCAGGGCACTCCTGTGCACTAGGGTCTGCACCACCTCCCACGATGGCCTTATCTCACATGAGTCCCTTCCCCTGGTTTCCCCGAGGAAAGGAGCCTAATGATCTGAGGGCTAAAAAATAAATAAATAAAATGAAGACAGGGTCCCCAGTGGAGCCCTAAATAACACTCTCTCTTCCCAGTGGGTGCAAAGAAAGTTGAACAAATAAATAAATAGTCCAAAATAGTACCTTTATTCATGATAGAGGCCAGATTAGTCAGCTAGTCTATAGCAGAAAAATAACTCTCTTGATTCACTACTCTATGTAGAAGAATGAGGGACGTCCTTAGTGAGATGGCGTTGATGGCACAGACGCACACATGACAGTGGTCCTGAAGACAATGCTGGACCAGACAGCATTTCATTGGCATATACATTAAGCCACGAGCCCTGGGGCTCAGCATTGACATGCCTGGCTGCTATGGGGAAGGCTGGCAATTCACATCAGCCAGCGGCTCCCTGGGAGAAACACGTGGCAATCTGCTCCAGTACAGTTGACTGCCTAGAAAACATGGTGGGTCCATTCTGCAATCTCACAGGGAGGCCCTCGAGTTGAAAACTGGCTTGATAACTCTCAGCCACATACATCCACCCTCACGATGAGTTGCAGCTGACTTGACAGCAGCTAACAGCTAGTTCATACACCAGGTATTAAATTGGTACTATTTCTAAGCTCCCGCACAGCTTGGAGAGATAAATGGGAGCTCGGTTTTCCAGATGAGGAAACTGAGTTAGGAAGTTGGAGAACGAGGATTCAGATCCAGGCCTGACTGCTACTTACTTGTCACGGCTGCTTCCAGGAACCCAGCATGAGCATCTACAACCCAAACTCAATGACACTGTCCAACAATTCTTGTGAGATTTGCAAAATCACCCTGTGGCCGAGTTTCCTCCTCTCCAGGTTCTCCTTTGGCACAAATGAAAAAGGCCGGACTGTTTTGACACAGCAGACACAGAAACAGAGAGACAACCTCAAGTCCTCCAGCTGCAGATGATTTTTCATTGCCCCTGGGAGCACTAGGTCTAATGCCAGCACGAGCATGCTAATTTGAACCTCCAAATGCATTTCTCAGAAAATGTAGGCAGAGTGCCATTTTTGAGGATGTCTTTCATATCATCACCGGGTCTCTTGGCCCCCACAGTGCAATCCCCATTGCTGTCTCTTAGTCTGAACTTGGCTGTCTGTGGAAGAGAGTTTCTCTGTTCAGAGTTTGCCACCTCTCACCCCCAACTCCCGCCCCCAAGCATGTTGGGAAAACCACATTCACAGACCCACGGGGATTATTTGTTCTCCTGGCTTTCATCAGTGCAAAGATCTTACTCAGGTTCCTGAAGTCAAGCCTGAAATGAGGACGATTATTGGAAGACTGTTTCCAAGGTGAAGGTTCATCAGGGCAGCAGGATGGCTAAGTAAGATTGTGAACTCCACTGGAGGCTAGCTGATCTGGCGGGCAGCACAAAGAGCTCCACGCACTTAGCTGTTCCGTGACGAAGGGACTGGCCTTTTCTACCCTCCCACTGGCAAGTCGCCTTCCTGGTCAAGACGGTTTCCCTTTGGTCAAGGTGGCTCCCTCACAGAAAAGCTGTGAGTTATCCGAGCCAGCCCTCACAGCAGTGAGGGGAAACTCCCTCGGTCCGTCCATGGGCTGGTCAAAGAGATCTGGGAAGGGTGCCAGCAGCAGTTCTGGATACTGCCACAAAAATCATTTGTATCTAAGTATTGGCTCATTAATCTCCATGTTCTCAAAGATTTTGACTTGTTATGTATTCCTTTATGTATATGCAATTAACTGGTAAGTAGACCAAAGCAAAACTCACATAGCAAAATAATTATCTGATTCCAAGTAGCCGTGACTCAAGATCATGTTCAAGCAACATTCACCCTCTCTCAACCTTCATCCAGCTTACTGAAGTTCATCATTTTGAATCTCGCCGTCTAAATCCGAGTTACATTCACTCTCATGCCTCACAGCATACTGCAGATAGCTCAGTCTTATAGTATGGCCATTAGGTGGCACCAGAAACTCCCATGCTTAGTCAAATTTATGCAGAATGCATGAGCGCGCTAAAGTGTCATCCTTTGTTCACGATAAAAAAGCACAGGTAACACTGAATCACCAAAACCTGGTATTTTAGAAAGTTTCCCGGTGGCCATTTGACCTCTTTCCTGTATAGTTATTTGAATCTGGGGGGGAAAATTAGGGTGATAGGGTCAGTGAATTCAGAAAGCAAACATCTATTCATTAGCAAAAGGAAGGAAAAAAGACTGGAGTCCTGCATCCTTTTCCTCACAAGGTCTCTCGAGTGTGTAAATGCCGAAAATTATTAGGAAATATTTGAATAACAGGATAAAAAAGTCAAGGCTACTACCTCTCAAACATGAACTTTATTCCCCACTGAAAACAGACTTGGACAGCCACCAAGTTGTTCAAGGATTGCCCCAGCCAGTCTCACCACAGGGCTCCTCTCCGGGAAAAGGGCGCCAGGCCCAGCCTTCACCATTTTCAAGTTCATTTCGTTTGAAGTTTGTACTTTCTTGTTGATAAAGGGAAGTCCAGGGGGAGGTTGGCACTATATCTTCCAAATCTCCTGCCCCACAACAACCCAGCATTGCGCTCTTTGCCTACATCACACTGTTCCAAGGAGCAGTCACTTACAGGAAAAAAGATTGAGCTGAGAGTCAGGTTAGAAGACACTTAACATTTACCAAGTACTAAAGGAAATGACCTTCTGATTCTACAGATGTGTTAAAAATGGGAATATAAATCCCAGAAAGGTCACTTGATTAGCCAGAACCCCAGCCTAGTTCATCTGATCCCAAGAGCAAGACTATTTACCAGTGCTGGTATTTTATGCAACTAACATTGACATTATTAGGTGTGATCGGGTGTTTTTGTTTTTGTGTGTGCAGATGGATCGACCTCCTCACACGTTAGTTTCCTGCGGGTGTTGAATGCATGTGCCTTTGATTTATGTGGGTGTGCTAGGGGAGAACATGCAGTGGATGCCCCACTAGTTCTCCACGCAGGTTTGAGTAAATCACCTCCCTCTACTGTAGTTTCAGCTCTAGCACAGGGGCTTGGTCCACCTGGCCCCAACCCGCCTTCCAGCTAGAAATCTCCAGATCTAAGTAGTATGTACGTGTCTAGTGCGGTGTCTTGTGCACGTATTGGGACTGGAGGTGTGGTTTGGCACCCTCCTCAGTAGGAAGGGAGGGTCAGGCTCACTTTGATGGTGTTCTGACTCTCACACAATGCGCTGAACAGTCTGGTTCTTGTATTTGGGGGAAAGGTAAATATCAGGTCCTGATTAGCCTTTCCTATATCTGTCATCAGCGTATTATGCTGTAAACATTGAGCCTCTGGAAGTCTTCCTTTACAAATGAAATGATCCCAGGGTTTGGAATTCTGCTTTTTGTGGTCCACTCCTCGGCCAGGCATGCCGCACATTATTTTCACTGCCCTTCTCTGAACCTTTGCTGTTTTCGCTCTGCCTTTTTGACTGCAGGACAGATTAAAGAGAGGTGTCCTTGTTATTATGATTTTGCTTCTTGTTTTATTTTTTACTTAAAAGACGTAGACAGTGGGATTTTCGAAGGATACATCTGTATTTTCTTGTTCATATTCTGGATGGGACGAGCCAGGAAATAAGAAGACAGGAAATTGCCTGGGGGGTGGTTACAATGGGTCAGGCTGCCCACTAGGTGCATCTGATATCTACGCTGCCATCCTCTTCCGAGCGGGGATGCAGCGTGGTGTGTAGTGATGACAAGTTAGACACCAGACTTCTCTCCAAGGCCCCGCTGCCACCTCATTGTGACTCCAGGTGATCTACCTGTCTTCTCCAAGTATCCATTTTCTCAGTGGGTAAACAAGCACAAAATAATATTAGCTCAGAGTAAACACTTTAATAAATGTGATCAGCATCATTATTCCTATCTTAAAGGTCAAATCTTATCTACTTCCCATTAGATGAAAAAAACAAACCATACACACACCAGGAAGGTTTGAAGCAGTGAAGTACAAGGTATGCAGACTCACACTGAAAGGCTCTGTTATGAGTATTTACCATGCCTTTCCCCCAGTCCTCTCTTTAACCAGGGAAACCATCCCACCCTCATTCCACATGTCTTTGTTAGACTAGACCTGATAGTGGTCAAGGGAGTGACCTCTGGAGACAGTTACAGTTCAGCTCTACCATTTGTTAGCTGTGCAGGGGCGGTGAATTATGTAATGTGGCTCTTCTAACTCCCACAAAACTACTTTTCCCTCCATGTGTCTGGGTAAGAAAGTGAGGGAAGATTCTGATCGAATTCATCTGTTAGTAATTGTGAATAAGATTCACTACGATACATCCTGCTGTGTATGGAATGAGTGCTCTGAGAAGTAGGAGAGGCGATTGTAGTGCCAGCAAGAACCAGAAGTGGCGCGCATCCTCTGGACCCTGACACTCCTGTGCAGCGAACTTCCTTGACCCAGCAGACAGCTGTGACATCAGAAGAGTAACAGATCCAGGAGCCAGAGCATGGGACGGAGTGGTGGGCTTCCCAGCCCGCAGAGCAATTAAAACAGAGTGCTTTTGTGTAGGAGGCTGGCTTTTTGAGTGGGCACCTCTGGGCACTTAACTGGGGGAGTTGGACTTGCCAGCCAACAAGGGCAGAGCTACGTGCCTTCAGGGTAAGACGTGCCTCAAGGTGCGTCATCCAGGGGCTGAGTTCCAGGATGGAGCTTGAGCTGAAGGCCTTCCTTTTGAGGCTTGCAGCACAGTCGTATGCCTTGGGGGCATTCATTAGCAACCCTGAAAGAACTTTGTACCATGTTCTGATGAGCAATTGTATTCTGAGTCTTTCTTACTTGCATTGCAACCTATTAATTTCCTTAATAGACTCTTTAATCGTGAATGTTGCCGGTGAGTTCTGCATGGCCATTGCAAAGAATTATAGAGGCTAGATATGAAAGTACAAGAGTATTGTTTGAGTGACAGAACACTTGTCTTGTCAATATTTGGCATGCTTCTTAACTTTTCTGTGCTCTTGTTTCTTCCTTTAGTCGGTGGTGATGATAAAAGCACTTATTACTTCTTGCAAAGATGAATAAACTAATACAAAAGAAGTAGCTGACTAAATAAATGTAAAGTGTTCTTACTATACCTATCCCCAAGCTACAGGAGTCAGCATATGACTCAGATTTGGCTAAATAGAGTGCCCTATGGTCTTATTCACCCAGCAGGGTAGGCTTAGGGCAGGGCTGGCAAATCTTTTCTTTAAAACGCCAGCAAGTATCACCTTCCCAACAAGCTCACCAAAGACAAAATGGGTGCATAAGCAAATGTGCTGAAGAAAGCTGATGGTGCCTGGCTATTACAAGATATAGCATTTGGGGTTGTAAAAGCTTGGAGTTAAACCATCTAGCAGGGAAGCAACAAAGCCCACATGGACGAAGCACACCAGCCTGTGTGATCACCAGGGGTCTACAGTGTCAGGCATCAGAAGACCCAAAACAAACATCATATCCATGCAAACAGTGGAGTCAGAGTGGAGACCAAAAGTCCATCTGTGTGGACATTGGGCCTCCACTCAAGTACTCCCTCAATGCAAGAATACTTTGTTCTATTAAACTGGCATTC
>NW_022105611.1:6517556-6521937 GCF_000313985.2 Echinops telfairi | reverse complement strand
GCAATGAAGATGCCCTTCATGGGTAAATGGATAAACAAATGGCGGTACCTCCATACAATAAAATATTATTCAGCAATAAAAATTATTCAGAAATTAGCTACATCTCACACACGTACACACACAAGACCTGGAAGAACTTAAAATGCATATTTTAAGTGAAAAAGGACATTTTTAAAAGGTTATCTATCGTAGGATTCCAACTGTATGTCATTCTGGAAAAGACAAAACTCTTGCTGTGGCTGTGGGGTCCCGTGGAGTTGGCTGAGAATTACAGCGGCCTCCGTGCAACGGAAGGAAACCTCGCCCTATCTTTGGCCATCCTTGCGGTTGCCGTTATATCTGAGCCCATTGTTAGAGCCACTATGCCAGTTCACTTCTTTGAGGTTCTTCTTTGGTGACCTCTACTTTACCAAACATGGTGTTTTTTTTCGCCAGGGACTGGTCCTTCCCAAGATAACATGTCCGAAGTATGTGAAACAAAGTCTCATCATCCCTGCTTCTAAGGAACATTCTGGGTGTACTTCTTCCAAGACATGTTTCTGTTCTTTTAGAAATCCATAGTACTTTCAATATTCTTCACCATAGTCAAAATGCACGAATATAGAGACAAAAAAGTATTGTGGTTACCAGGGTTCAGGGGAGGGAGGTTGGGATGACTAGTTGGAGCACAGGGCATTGGTAGGGCAACGAAACTG
The DNA here is from genome assembly GCF_000313985.2 of Echinops telfairi. Classification (NCBI taxonomy): domain Eukaryota; kingdom Metazoa; phylum Chordata; class Mammalia; order Afrosoricida; family Tenrecidae; genus Echinops; species Echinops telfairi. The sequence goes on along the minus strand of NW_022105611.1, from coordinate 6,521,242 downwards.
TTCTTCACGACACCGTAACAATGGATGCATGGAGTTATGCCTTCATCAGAATCATAGAACTGGACAATACACAGTCAACTCTGTAAACAAATGTAAACTATAGACTTCAGTGTAGTAATGCTGGCTCATCACTTGTAACAAACACACCACATGAGGCAGGCTATTCAGAAGAAGGAAAAATATGTAGGGATAGTAAATGTTGGAAAAATCTGTACTTTATGCACTATTTTTATGTAAAGCTAAAACTACTCGAAAAAATAAAATTTACTTAAAAAAATTGTTTAACTTCATGCGAGCCTTTAGATCTAGCTCTACCTATTAGTTCCATGAGTTTGTTTTTAATCCCCAATTTGACTTGAGTTCAGCTTTGTGAGCATTTTGACAGAGACTTACACATTCGTTTGTTTCCTTGACTCTGTGCAATACCCTGTACCACGTGATTAAGGAAAGCAAGCACACCTGCGTCAGTGCCTTCGCGTATAATCGCTCATGTACTTCTCGTGACCCTTTGAGATGGGCATTATCCAAACTCATAAACTCACTGCCATCGAGTCAAGACAGCCCCGGTAGTGTAGTGGTTATATGTTGGGCTGTGATCTACAAGGTTGGCCGTTTGAAGCCACCAGCCACTCCTTGGGAGAAAGACAGGGCTTTCTACTCCCATAAAGTTACACTCTCCGAATCCCACAGGAGAAGATCTACCCTGCTCTCTAGGGTCACTGTGAGTTGCCATTCTTATCCAACATTAATAATGTTACCCGGAGCACAAACACAGTGGATGGCAGTCGCTTGCTTGCCAGTGATAAAATGTGATGCCAAAATGTGATGCCAAATTGAGAGGGAATTTGAAGGACAGGAGAGCTGGACTGTTCGGATCCCTTTTCTCACTCCAGAGCAAAGAGTGATGAAAGATAAACTTTGTCAAGGTACGCTTAATCCCTTTGCTGGGAAAGACTGCCTGGACTCATCAGGAATGACCACTGTTCCCTCTGGCCATTCTGGGCAGTGGGGAGTGGCAGTCCTGGAGTTCTTGCCCAGCTGCCTGGGCAAGAGTGGAGGAGCAGCTGAGCCACCCTGCTGAACAGCCTGGGTTAATCCGGACAGCAGTTTGCAACTCCCTTGCAAGGCCAACCCGGGATTTCCTTCAGGAGTATCACTTCACGGCAGCTGGCTGACTTGACTTTGCCAACTGCTTGACCCCTGGCTGCACAGGAAACTTGGGCAGGTAGAACGTGGCTAGCCCAGGGAGCAGAACCAACCCTGAGCTCCTTAGGATGGAAGAGAAAGGCTTGAACAAACAGAACTTGAATGACAGGGGAGGAAAGGAGCCAGAAAATCATAATCCTCTACATACATTAACCCTTATCACCCCCCCCCCCACCGACCTTGAATACTCAGCCATTTGAGTTTGAAGACAACAAGCTACCATTGCTACTAGCTGCTATTTACTAGACAATTACTGAATGTCAGTCTTTTTCTTATTAAAATAGCTGCCAATAGCTGTATGCCTGACATTTTATCTACATTATATTGAATCGTCTCCATAATCTTGCAAGTTGGGGTTAAATATTACCTACTATTTCCCAGATGAGAAAACTGAGATGAGTAGACCAAAAACTCACCGTCTCAGTTGAGTAGGTTCCCATTCCCAACAACCTGTCAAGACAGTGTAGAACTGTCCCATCGCTTCCATGGCTGCCTGTCTGTGGAAGGGGACTGACGCCTCTTTCTCCCATGGAGCAGGTGGGGGCTCAAACTGTCATAGTTTGGGTTAGCACTTGAGAGTTTAACCACTGTGCCACCAGAAGTTTAAGAGATAACAAAGAGTCCGAGGAAACAGGTAATTTGCACAACTTTCCCATGAAAATAGGAGACTAAATCAGAGGGGAGGGGAAATAACTTAGCATCTCTCTTAGTTGGTCAGGTCAGGTGCAAGCCACCAGACATAGAAATGTAGCTGGAGGCTTGAGTTTCTCCTCAAGATGGGAAACTTTTTGAAGGGAGAGAATTGTTTGCTTTGTTTTCAAATTTATAATGAACATATCATAACACTCAATGGTTCAATCATATCAAGAAGGGCTGTGCTGTCATGGTCACAGTTTTGTTGCTTTTCCCCCTTTCTTTTACACACTGATATTGATCTTCCCCCTTTCTCCCCTCCCTTCTTGTTTCCAGATCCTCACCAATCCCATTATATCTTTGTATTTCCATGTATCCCAGTTCCCCCAAACAGATCGCTCACTGTACAAGACTGCACTGCACACTCACTGCACACGCCAAACAGGAGTCCGTAAAAATAGCCTTTCGATTGAGAGACCTCAATCCGATAGAAAGCAGAGAATAGAAGTTTAGAGTCAATTCCCATTAGGTCCAAAGGGGGATCATATCACAAAATGTGACATTGCGGGCTGGGTGCAGTTGCTAACACCCCTTTACAACGCTCGCCCTCTGATTTGGCGGTTATTGTCACTTCTAACTGATGTGGATTGGGGAGTCACTGGAAGTTCATACCATGGAGGTCCCCTGTAATGGATTTTGAGCTACCATGCTTGTCCACAGTTTTCCACAATCCGGGTATTTAGGATTGGGCTAGAGGTCTATGGATCACACAGGTTGGTGTGCTCCTTCTGTGTGGATTTAGCTGAAACCTTGCTTAGATGGCTGCTTGTTTTAAGACAAAACAAGGCTGGGACTTTTGAATTTACCTAGTGTGTCTTGGACACCTAACCCCTCTCTGGCTCAGAGTGGGGGCTCAGTAAATTGCACAAATGAATTAGTTCAAGAATCTGCTTTCTGTAAAGCAGGAAAAGGCTAAGGGCGCTGTCTTGATCAGGTCCTCCTTTTGTCTGGGTCGGCATCGACTCACCGGCAATGAGTTTTTGTTTTGTTTTTTTTTGTTTCAATTGCTTGGCAAAGCTCTTAGAAATCGCCTGAATTCTTCTGGACATCTGCAGAGTAATGAAGTAGAAGTTTACCCAATTCCACAGATCAATTTCTAGGCAGGGATTCGCCTCACAATATCCCAGTGGGGTTAACACAGCTTTAAAACCCACCACTGTTGCTGGACTTGTGAGGAGTGACCTGAAGCCAAGAAATACTCTGATTCCACAAACTTTCTCTCGGCATTTCTTTTTCTTTGTGAAAGCTAACCAGGCGGTGATCAAGTGCTGTGTGCGGAGAAAGGTCAACAGAGCCCTCTAGAAAGCATATAAAACAGAGAGAGGGCACAGGGGGAGAAAACTTGGGGAGAAGGTCAATAGCTTGAAACTTTGCCTATCTCCTGCCCAGAAGGCAGGCCCTGAACCCATTTCCTTCCTTTGCTTGCTGTTTGGGGCAAGGTTGAGTTAGCAAGCTATAAATTCCACGAGCTTAAGAATGAGGAATGTGGAGATGAAGGTGGAGAAGCCTTCATTCCAGAGGAAAGGGCACACCAGTGGGCCAGCTGGAGGTAGAAGACAGAACATATCCCAAGTGTGAGCCAACTAGAGATTTGACCTTAGAATCTGGGCTCAACCTGCCACTGGGTTATAAGAGCTCTCAGGGTAAGGGGATAGGGTTGTCAAGTTGTTGGAAGAAAGTTAGTAGAGACCTGAAGTGACACAGCACTCATTTGCCAAGAAAAATTAGTGGCATATTTATCTGGTCATTGGAGTCTGTATCTCCCTGGCAAAAAGAAGCATGTATGC
>NW_022105611.1:6511962-6517016 GCF_000313985.2 Echinops telfairi | reverse complement strand
AGGATTTAAAACTAGAGGGAGGATTTAAAACTAGAATCTTAAAAACAAAAATAAAGCACTAGATTTTCTTAACGTGACTTTACCTGGTTGTAGGGTGCATTTGGTAACCAAAAAAGTAGGACTTTAATGCCAGAAAAGGGGGCTCTGGACCAACTCTGTCATGAATGAGTGAGGCCGGTCAAGGCATTTAGCCTCTTTGTGTCTCAGTTTTCTTTCCTTCACAAGGGAAATAACAATATTTTCTTTACTTTTCTCAGAGATTCTTATCAAAATCAAATAAGATGATGAGTGACCAGGTTTTTGTTTCAAGTATGAAAGTTGATGCCCCTGTCTTATATGAAAAATGGTTTGGGAAGAAGAGTTGAATTCTGTTCTTTGTCACTGATGTGCTACTTAACCCACTGCACTACCAGATCCTACCAGTGACTGCACTACTACTGGAAAGTGATCTGTTCGAACCTACCAGCCACTCTGGGGGAAGGATGACGCCGTCTGCTCTCACAGTCTCCGAAACCCTCAGGGGCAGCTCCGCGCCGTCCTGCAGGATTGCTCCGCCTGGACCTGACTCTGGGGCAGAGAGTTTGCTCTGGGGGGTGCTCTTGGAGAAGTTCTTAGCTTCTCAGAACTTCAGTTTCCTGATGTATAAATGCCTCTCAAAGAGTGGTTGTGACCATTGAACGATGTTTGTAGATCGCCTCACTGCCAGATGGGCTTTATAAATTATACTAGTAATGATTCTGACTCTTATTAAGGAAGACATACATTGTCAGTGCTTAAAATCGTATTTCACTTGGTACATGGTAAACATGGCTTCTCTCTATGACGTTACGAACGTTTTCTAACGGATAGGGAAGTAAATACCTACAGGTTGAGTTTCTCTTACTTCTCGAGAGAACAGTCGAATGAACAGGAGTAAATCCAAGCATGGGATTTTTTTCGACTCAGATCTTTTCCCACCGTCTTCCGGAAATCCTGTTTCACAAGCGTTTCTCATTTTATTCAAATGGGAACACCAGGGAATAAAACCACAGACAGTATTTAATGCATAGGCAAAACCCTAAGTGGGGCTAAGCTCTGGGCACCATTCCTCAGCAGTCGCTCGGGAGCCACCACAGCCCCTGGAAAAGGATGTTCTGCCAGGAGCCTCAAAGCCAGGCTGGCGTCCTTCTACCAACCCACCACAAGAGATTGAACCAAAACTGTGTGGTAGAAGGAACCCACCTTCTTTTTTTCAGTATAAACCTTTCATGGTACATTGGGTAAAAGTTTACAAAGGAAATTAGTTTTCCATTCAACAATTTCTAAGGGAACTTAAAAAAGTTTGGGTGGGGGGATAATAGAGAATGGAACCTTTTCCGTGGTCTTTGCGAAGTCGGCGCTTTGCGTTTGGGCAAATGTTACCCTTTGGGTCTCATAGAGGAGTAAGTTCCTCCCTGGTGTTCTTACTCACTTCATAGGCCTGTCTTTTGTTTGGCTTGAAGTTGCTCCCCAGGCTTGAAGGGTGTATAAGGGCCACAGTCTAAGATATAGGTTACCAAATGTATTTGGCAACTGCACTTGTTTCAGTAAACGCCTCCCGCCTCCCACCACCCCCACCTCCGCCCGCAATTAAAATTGTTTGTACTCTAGTCCATAGTCTACGACAAAGTGTAGGCATTGGCTTTTGAAGCCACCTCCCCCCCCAACCCCGAATCTTCCCAGCACCCCCAAGGGTGGTATGGCTCACTTTGGGAAACATTGGTTGAAGAGATCCTTCCAGTGTCTGCTGTGGAGTCATGGTGGTGTGTTGGGTTGCTAACCACAAGGTCAGCAGTTTGAAACCACCAGCCACTCAGAGGCTTTCTACTCCTGTGCAGAACTTCGTTCTGGGAAGCCCACGGGACAGTTGTCCCCTGTCATCTAGGGCTGCTGTGCGTCTGAATGGACCCCAGAGCAGTGAGTTTGGAGTTTCATGGACAAGTCTATCAGACCAGTCAAGCTAGGCCTTTTATGATTTCAAATCTTGCTCTATATCCACACCCCTCCTCTCTGTCCAGGACTTTTTATTTCGATCCTAATCAGAACCACATGACACTGTTATCAATTTATTTTTTATAGCTCTCAGATAAGACATAATGTGTTGAAATACTGCATTGGAAACATATCTACACTGAAAAATTACTTAACAGGAATTCCTATTGAACGTGGTAGCCTGTATTTTCACATTTTAGTTACATCTTGCAATCCTAATTCCTTTTTATCATCATTTTGTTATTCTAAGGAATTTGGAAGATGGGAGAAGCAATATTGACTCATATGGCTCTTCTACCATCCTGATCCAAGAAAGAAATTTGACTGAAAGCTGATGAACAAATATGCGCACTTTTTTCACAAGCCTCTGGAAAGTCACCACCAGAAAGCCCTTCTTCACAGCATCAAATGGCACTTCAGGTAAACCAAGAGCAGAATTTGAGGCATGAAAATACTTTAGATAAGTAATGTTGCTGCCTGCGTTTCATGTTTAATTTCTGTCTGGTGTACTTTCAATAAGTACATATATACTGTTAAATGCTCAGGTTTCTATTCTAAGACTAGAACATTTATAATATATATTTAGGACTTTATAAAAAAATTTAGCTCTTGGGGATAAAATTCCTCACATAACATGTAAGGCTATTGCTTGACTTTTATAGATTATACTTGCATATAAGTTTTTAGGAATTCATTAAGCACAGAAATAAAACTACTTCCAAAGAAATGTCATAGAAAAAATTTTTATATAACTATTCAGCCTTTGGGCTAGAAAAATAAATATCTAGATCTTTTATTAGCTTTTTAGCAAGCCTATATCAATCTTATTAGCCTACTGTAAGTTTTTAGTGGATAAACTTCCCCAGTATAGCTAATTCTCTCCTAGCATTTATAGATGTTACAAGATCATTATTATACATTCTGCCTATGAGTACTTTGGACTTACATTTGCTTATCCTGTAATTGTTAAAATGTGGCTTTCCTTGTCCTACCACTGATACGTATGTTTGGCAAAGGACATTTTTACATATGTATTTGTATGTGCTGCAGTTATATCCAAAGATATAACAAAGCATGCAGGGGGCAAAGTCCTGAACATGTCTTAGCCATAACCAAGCACTCTGAGGCAATGAGCCACTGGCCTTGGGGACTCAGGACCACAGTCTGGGACCCTTTGTGTAACTAATCACAAAGACAGTGTTCTACATCCTTCTATGGTGAGTAGCAACTAGGATCTTAAAAGCTTGTGGGTGGCCATCTAAGACACAGCTGCTGCTCTCTCCCTATGCAGAGCAAAGAATCTCATGCTCAAAACTCACTGTCATTGAGTGGTTTCTGACTCCTAGAGACCCTATTGGACAGAGGAACACGAACTGCCCCTGTGGATTTCTGAGACTGTCAATTTGTGCAGGAATATAAAGCCTCATCTTTCTCCTGCAGAGCAGCTGGTGATTTCAAAGTACTGACCTTTCAGTTAGCAGCCCAACGTGTAACCCATTACACCATCAGGTGTGCTGAGCAAAGACTAGTGGAGAAAAGCAGACTCAATGAAACAATACTAATCCAGACGATGAGTAAGCCACATGACGCACAGCCTCCACTACCCGGAGACACGAACAACTAGATGGTGTTCTACTACCACCACTAACTGCTCTGTTGTGGTTGTTGTTCTTGTTGTTGGGTGCCATTAAGCTGGTTCCAACCCATGGGGACCCTACGCACAACAGAAGGGAACCCTGCCTGGGCCTGCACCACAATCACAATTGTGTTTTTATTTAAGCCCATTGTTGCAGCCACTGTGTCAATCCATCTCCTTGAGGGCCTTCCTCTTTTTTGCTGCCCCTCCACTTTGCCAGGCGTTATGTCCTTCTGTAGGTACTAGTCTCTCTTGACAGCATGCCCAAAGTACAGGACACAGTCTCCCCATCCTTGCCCTTGAACATTCTGGCTATATTTCTTTCAGGAGAGATTTGTTTGTTCCTTTGGCAGTCCATTGTTCATTCAACATTCTTCACCAGAACCATAATTCCCATGCATCCATTTGTCTTCATTCTTCCTTATGCAGTGTCCAGCTGTCACATGCATATGAGGTGACTGGAAGCATCCTGGCTTAGGTCAGAAGCACCTTAGTCCTCAAACAGCATTATAATTATGTGTCTTTGTTATCTGTGGATGAGAGTAGACAAGTTATTTCAGTATTACACTTGTCTTAGTCCTGTTAGGGTACTTTCAAATCAAAGGTCCAATCAAAACCGTGGCTCCTGATAGGATCTACTGGATGAGGTAAATTCAAGGCAGAGAGATCAGTTTAGAAGGTTATGGGATTATCTCTTGAGGCTCTAAAGGGGTAATCTTGATATGGTTTTTTTTGTTTTTTTTTTGAAAGACACAGGAAATCATAGAGACTTACTAAGAAGTTTTAAGAAAATTGAAAATTACACTGGTGAGCAAAGGCCAGAAAATTTGCACCTGCTTATTCTTCAAGGTTAGCAAGGGCTGTTCTAGGAGGATTTTATTTGGGAAACCCTACCCCATCCACACTATGCCCCTAATCTTGCCCCTTCAGGCTTCTTTGTGTTCCCCAAACCCAAAGAACACCGAGAAGGAACAGGATTCGAGTTCCTTAAGAATGCCAACACTGCCACGTTGACATGATACCAATCAAAGAGCACAGAATTCTTCAGTAAAGGTTAGCAAGGTGGAAACACCACCTTCAGGAGTGGATAGGTCTAGATGGAGAAGATGTTGAGAAACAATAGCTACACACCTTGGTATCTTTTGGTTTAATAAAGGCTTCTATGATTTTGTAATACTACTTTTTGACTTATACTCATATATCATCAAAATACTAGAAACAACCAAAGATTCATCAACCATCTGATGGACACATCATTTACACTTCTAAGAGTTCCCATTTGTTTCTGCTGCTGCTTGTATGGGCACTATGCTTAGAAATGTATTACCATTCTAGAGAAATCGATACGAAAGATTAAATCAGAAGGAAAAATAAAGCAGATTCAAAGAACGTCCAGCTCAGAGGCAGG
>NW_022105611.1:6507885-6510655 GCF_000313985.2 Echinops telfairi | reverse complement strand
TTGCCTATGTTACAACCCCTCCCTATGACGCAGGTTGTTGTGCATTGTATTGCCCCTCTCTGTGATGCATGATGCTGTGATGTATCCCCCTAAAGCAATATGATGCGTGGTTAGCAATAAATAAGGAGGCTCCCTGGTTCTCAGGAGGGTGGCTGGCCGAGGGTGGCTGAGGAGGGAGAGCTGCTTCCCATGAGGGGCGGCTCCCATGAGGGCAGTGGATGAGAGGGCTGCTCCCGCTAGGGAGGCGGCTCCTGCTCTGGCAGTTGGGTTCCCCCCACGAGGACCAGCCTTTATTGCCGTGCCCTCTCCAAACCATTCCACCCCCATTAACATAAGCTCAATGCCCCCTGGGCAAAACCGCTACCCTCGTCACCATTATGGTAACCATAGGTCAAGTTTGGTTTCTTTGGTTTTTTTAGTACTTTTCTTTAAGTGATATTCATAGATCATACTCTTCCTGAGTTAAATCGCTTTTTTAAAAGAGTTGCATATACATCACCACAATCAGTTCTAATGCTCCTCCTCCCACCCTCCTCACTTCTCTGAAGATCACAACTACCGTTTTCTTTAAGGGCGAGACCTGCTGCGGAAACCTGGGTGATTAGCGCAGAGAGAGCAGGTCTACGTTGATAAAACTACGAGCAGATAACCATGGGTGACCAGCCATCTGAGGGGCGTCAGACGTGTAGGCAAAGCAGCAGCAAGAAGAACAAGCTGAGCCGAGAAAGCAGAGGTAACTCGGGGAGCAGGGGAAATGTGGCAGGAAATACTCCTTTGTGCCCTTGGAGGTATTTGGGAGGCGATTGTGTTTGTAAAACAAACAGGCAAAGTCACAGCCTAAGACTGACAGCGAACTTGAACAGAAACGCAAGTGCCCGAGACACTGCTTCGCTCGTGTGTTCCTGGTAAACAGCGGTGGCGAGATGCAATGAGATGTGCACGGGACGGGGCACAGGGAAAGAAGTGGCTCTGCCCAAACAGAGCGGTGCGCGGCAGGTGGTGCGGCCGTGGGAGACGGCAGATGGCTCATTAAACTGCAAGTGTATGAGATTCCAGATTCGGTGTGGGGAAGTCATTGTAGGGGTGGTGTGTGAAAATCGCGGTGCATAAATGTTGACTATGTGAAAGCAAGGAACCACCTGTGTCCGCATTCCATTTGGCTTTCCCTGGATTTAGTAATATTATTTTTTTAAGATCATTTTATTAACAGCTCTTATAACAATCCACACATCAATTGTAACAAGCATATTTGCACATATATTGCCATCATCGTTTTCTAAACATTTACTTCCTATGCGAGCCTATGGTATCAGTTCCTCTTTTTTCCCTCCCTCACTGCCCCCCCCCCCAGTAATATAAATCTTTTATCTTGAACTTTGGGCCACCATAATAATAATACCTATGTACAACTTTGGAGTTTACAAAACACTTCTACTAATTATGATATGTAATCCTTAGTCTGGGGAGAAGCCAAATATTGCTATGTTTGTATCTATGCCTCCTCCCCCTCCCCCAAATATAAAGCCTAATCAAAAGGGAAACTGCAAGCTCTCCCAATGGATATTTTGGAGGCTATGATCCCATGAGATCCAAGTTCAGTGCTGCCGAGTTGATTATGACTCATAGCGCCCCTATAGGACAGAGTAGAACTGCCCCATCGTTTTCCAAGGCTGTAAACCTTTATGGAAGCAGACTGCCTCGTCTGCCTCCTGCTTTTTGGTTAGCAACACAATGCCTAACCCACTGCACCAGCAGGGATTCTTTCTCAGAAGACAGTGGCTCCCAAAATTTTGAGTGCATCGAGCTCACAGATGGCCACTCCCAGTCTAGGGTTTCTAGTCCAGTAAATCTAGCGTGTAGTCTGGGAATTTGCATTTCTCACAAATTCCCAAGTGCTGCGGCTGGTCCAGGGACCCTACTCAAGAACCACGATATACAATGCTCTCTGAAGAAAGGGCTACATGGTCAGATTGAGATATATTTATTATGTAATAGAAAGCAAAATCGCTTCGCTCTCTAAGAGGAGGAAATATGTGCATCATCATACTGGAACAATAGAATTATGAGTGAATTTTACTTTAAAAATGCCACGACTTTCTTTTCTCTTAAACCAAAATGATTTCAAGAGGAAAAATACTATGTTCTTAAATTTAGCTAAATAAAAGATTAATTAGCAAAGTTTTAAAATTTATAAATTATTTATTTCTCACAACTGTGGGAAATGTGTTTTATTTTATTTTGTTCTTAAAAATTATTTTGGGAAATGTGTTTGATGGACAATCTTATGTTAATTATAAGTATTACCAGACGGGGCTGTCCCGGAATTTTTACAGTGAAAATATTGAAATTGTCAAGGATTTAATTTTACTTGGACCTACAAGTAATGCTCCCGGAAACAGCAGTTAAGAAATCAAATGATGAATTTGCACTGGGCAGGTAGATCAGCAACATAATACCTCTTTAAAGTGTTAAAACGCCAATATATCACTTCAAAGACTAAGGTGAGCTGGACCTCAGCCTTGGTCTTTTCAGCCACCTCGGCTGCATGTCAAAGCCGGACCCTGCCTAAGGAAGAATGAAGAAGACTTGGTGCCTTGGTATTACGGCATTGATGGAGGGTGTTAAACATGCCACAAAATGCCAGAACAAACAACGTGTCTCCGAGGAAGTACAATCGTTCTGATGCTGAGAAGCGAGGATGGCAAGGGGGTGTCTCATAGTCTTTGGATACGTTCTGCGGAGAGATTAGCCCTTGGGGAAGGACATCCCG
>NW_022105611.1:6495133-6502646 GCF_000313985.2 Echinops telfairi | reverse complement strand
CTTTGATGCTGACAGATATTAGCAACCTGTAGGTCACGACCCCTTTGGGCTCAAACGACCCTTTCACAGGGGTCGCCGAATTCATAACAGTAGCAAAATTATAGTTATGAAGTAGCAATGAAAATAATTTTATGATTGGGGGTCACCGCAACATGAGGAACTGTATTCAAGGGTCGCGGCATGAGGAAGGTTGAGAACCACTGTTCTAGACTAAGCTGAACTAGGAAGAAAGGCCTGCCATTCTACTTCAAAAACTCACAAATGAAACACCTGGAAATCACGATGGTTTGATTTACAACCAAGGGGCACAGGAATTGGCAGTGTTTTGTTCTGGTGTGCAAGGGGGCCTCGGGTATTCTTCTAGGAGAGAGAGATCCAGAAACTGCTTCTCAGAAACATCTGAACGGCTTGACCGAACAGTTCTCAATCCTTGCTCCATTCTGCTCCAAATCATTGAAGTAGTTATTCTCTGGCCTCTCCGCTTCCTTCAGACTTCAAATACCTTCTCCACTGGGCTTCTTTCCATAATGATCTTATTCTTCTGTAATTGAGTCTGTGGGAGTGAAAGAGAGAAGAGAGAGAAGGGAAATGGATTAACATGTAGTGAGGGTTTTCTGTGAGCCATGTAATTGTGCAAGGCCCTTACATGCTTTCTGTCCTCATGTCTGAAGTCAGTTGCAACCAGGCAGGAGGAACTTTTGCAAGCAACCCAGGAAGGAAACTTTCATTACTATTTACTAGAGAGAGGACATATCACCATTTGTTGACAATCACTTGAGACCTTTTCAAAAACCGTACCAAACTCATGTGCCATCTGGTCAATGACAACTTGTAGTGACCCTAGAGGGCAGTGTAGAACTGCCCTTGTGAGTTACTGAGCCTGTAAATTTTAACAGCTTGGCTGGTGGTTTTGAACTACTGACATTGCAATTAGCAGCCCAACATGCAACCCATTATGCTACAAGGCCTCTGGGATCTTTTCAAACTCCTGTCAGTTAGATATTCTTTCTAACCTTTCCGTTTTTTCAGTCTTTCTGAGATCTTGAAAACTTACAACTAGAGGGAAACTGAGGAGCTCCATGCGAAAAGTGGCTTGTGGAAAACATTAACAAGGTGGATCACAAAAGGAATGATCTCAATTTTTGAGCATTGCATGTGCCATGTGACTTGTATACTAAGCTAATCTAATATTGACAATAAGCTTGCCATGCATTGAAGTTGCTTAGGAATTACTGATTTGACTATAAAATACCGAAAAGCTGACCATAGTGATTTAGGAAAAAATATGAGCTTCTATGTCTTAACGTAGGAGAAGAACACTTCTGGCATTGTTAAAGCTTCTCGGTGGTGCCATCAATGGGCTAGCCTCTTCTTTTCTGCACTATAGCATCTCCATGAATCAGAATCGACTCAATGGCTGTGGCTTTGGTTTGGGTCCTTAGCATGCTCACATTTAATCTTATGCTTGTCATCTAATGATTACAACGTGGCTACATCACCTTCCGATAGCACATCCACATTCAGGGGATATTGAGATATTTGGGGCCAGCCACATTTGTCCCTAGTATATCAGGAATGCAAACACTTTCCCAGAAATCCCCTGACCAGTTCTACCCTGTAGAAACTGGGTCACATGGAAACCCTTCATTGGAAAGGAATCTGAGAAAGGAAGGGCTAGGATTCTCAGGGGTGCCTTAGACTGGGATAGACACACTGCAAACAAATTTGGACAAATGCCATTTAAAAAAATGAAGTCTTATTGGGACACAGCCATGCCTCCTCATTGACATGTTGTCTCTAACTCTGAATAGGAACCCGCTCGATGATAATGGGTTTGATTTTGTGTTTTATAGTTCTTTTCACATAACGATGGCAGTAAATTGAAAATATCATCTGACCCTGTACAGTATAGGTTTGCCAGCCCCTGCCTTGGACCAAACGCGTGCCATCATCTGTTGTTAAGTGCCGCCAAGTCATTCCCAACTCACAGTGACCCTGTGTACAATGGAAGGAAACACTGCATGGTCCTGCACTGTCCTTACAGTTGTTCCTGTGGCTGCGGCCATTAGAGCAGTCGTAGTGTTGATCCATCTCCTGGAAGGCCTGCCCCTCGTTAGCTGTCCCTCCATGTTACCAAGCATGATGTCCTTCTCCTGACAACATGCCTAAAGTATGAAAGATGAAGTCTTGGTTTCCTTGCCTCTAAGTCTATGGAGTACTCTGGCCATACTTCTACCAAGATAGATTGGTTTTTCCTTTTAGCAGTCCCTGGTACATTCTATATTCTTCTCCAGCACCAAAGTGCACAAGCATAGATTCTTTTTTTAGTTTTCCTTTTCCAATGTCCAATTTTCACATGCATATGAGGCAATGGAAAATTCCTATGGCTTGAGTCAGGCACATCTTGGTCCTCAAAGTAACCTCCTTGTCAGTACTCTAAAGAGGTCTTATGCAGCAGATTTACCTAATGCAATACATCTTTTGATCTCTTGACTGCTGATTCAATGAGCATTGATTGTGGATCCAAGCAAGACAGAATCCGTGACAACTCCAACTTTTTCTCCATTCATCATGATGTTACCTAGTAGTCCAGTTGTGGGCATTTTGGTCTTCCCCACATTGAGTTGTACACTGAAGGCTGCAATAAGGAGGGTAATATTGCCATGAGGCTGGCCTATCTGCCACATGCAGCTTTTGTTATTTCTGTTTTGGGATTACGTTTCAGACCAAGGCCCAAGGACACAATTTGAGTGCAGCACTGAATTCACACTCAGGACTCTTTGAGTTCATGTCCTGTGGGCCATTTCACGTTTTTTATGAGGTTTCTCATCTGTAAGGAGCTGTGAGTTACTGCATTTGTAATTCAGCTCAGCCTTTAAATGCATTGCCACAAAGGCTAGAGAACTAATGGATCTACCTGGATGGGTGTACAAGGTAAGCATTTACTATTCCATTGCATTTCAGTGCTCATGTTGTATCTCATTCTCTCTTCTCTGCATGTATACACAGAATCTTGGGCCCTAAGCTTCTTTAGGATAGGTCTTTTTATCTTTTTCTCAACAGTATAGCACTTAGCACATTAGTAGGACTCATTAAAACCTTGCTGCACCCACCCCTCTATTAACTCTTATTTCTTTATCATACATACTGTATGCATAAAAAGGAGGGAGAAACATGCATATGTATGGACTCACTCAATAAAATTTATTGACCAAGTTTACTGCTATCTCCCAAAGAGATTGTGAATTTCATCCATAGATTTTTATTCTTTAGTCAACAGATGGTGAATGACTGACTGAATGGAAGTGCCTATCTCCCCCTTTTGGCCTCTGAGAAGTGAAAATGGCCAGAGGGGCAGAGTTTAAAGATAATGCAGGTGGTCCACTGGTAGGTCTCGTCTGTGTGAGGGCAGCCTCTCGGGCCCCAACGTAGGCTGGATCTGCCCTTTCTTTCCTCACCACCTTGAAATCACAGCACGTGGGATATGAGAGCCAAGAAGAACTTACTATGACACAAAGCCAAAGGGCAAAGGACCAAGTGGAAGGAAAGGATGTGTTAGCAAATCTGTGGATCCTGTTTTCCCACTCACCTTTCTCCACAGCCCAATATAAAAGAGGTTAGAAGGAACAACTTCTGCATTTCTGCATTTCTTTAAAAACAAACAAAAACAGATGCTATGAATAAACTCTGACTCAAAAACACCTAGGGGTGTCAGAGTAGAACTGTGCACGGGGTTTTCAAAGGTGGCATTTTTAGAAGTAGATCACCAGGGCTTTCCTCTGGGTAAACTCAAATCTCTCTCCCTTTTTCCGGTTAATAGCCCACCCTTTAATTATTGGCACTACCAGGGGCTTCCTACATTTGCTAAACTTTCTTAAATGCTCTCTCCTTCTCCTGCCTGAAGACCTGAGGCATTTCCTCAACTTGCTCGCTCCTATTTCTCTCCATCTATCCACCATCGCCAGGCTTCATCTATCTTATCCTTTACTTTTGAATCAACTCCCTCCAAAAACTCTTCTTTGATAGCTGAAGGTGCCCACATATAACAGCAATACCATCTCATTCGCTGGATTGTGCTGTCTGTCAACAAGTCCATCTTTTGTATGAGTCTATAAGCAAAACATCTGAGAAGTCACATCTGGCTTATTCAATGGGCTCAAAGGTAACTGACAACTGAATGAATGAGAATAGGAATAAGAATTTGAAGGGCCCCTAACCCTCCCAACGGGTCAGGCCTCCAAATTCCTACCCACATTTTGCTTCCTGTTCCCTAGAGGTTTTTATTTGCTCCTAAGACATTGTTTGGGCCAAAAAAGTGTCTTTGTTTGGAGATCTTATCCGGGGACCTCCACTGTCGGGTGTCACTTCTCTCTATCTCTCGTCAGGCATTTCTCTGGTGCCAGAGCCTGCACCTCTCCACGTTAAGTGGTAGAGCCTGTTGTGCTGGACAGAGTGCGAACGCTGCAGTGTAATCTTGCTTTCTTACAGGGCCACTGACCAGAAGAAACAAAAAGAGACTGATTGGGCTCTCCTGATGCCGACCAGCTAGCTAGTGGCTCTGTTTAAAATTCCTTATCTGGCATTGCTAGCACGTCAGCAGAGCCACAGGCTGACGGAGGCTTATCTCCAGAGCTGGTGCTTCAAAGAGATACAAGAATGCCACTCTCCTGGTCAGATGCTGTAAGCCCAGGAGAGAGCAGGAGTCATGTGGGTTCAGGCAATTTAACACATATAATACAACCTGTTCGTGTTTGTTTTCAGGCAACGTTTATTTTATCTTTTCCCATTATGAAAATAATTAAGTGCTCACTGTGGAAAATGTGGAAAGAAAGCCACAACAATTCAATATATGGATATATTTCTCTTAGTCTTTTATTACGTGTTGTTTTAAGCGACACAGTTGGACAGCTAACCATACAGTTGGGGTTCAAACCTACTGGCTGCTCTGTGGGAGACAGTGGAGGCTGTCTGCTCCCATCAGAGTATTTACCAAAAAGAGTCTCAGAAACCCTATCCAGCAACCCTATGAGTCAGAATCGACTCAATAGCAGTGGTTTGTTTGTTGTTTGTTTGTTTTAATAGTTATGATCATATGTGCTTTATAACAAATAAGAATCTTATCTGGGTTTGTTTTTTTGTTTCATTTTTAAATATAGCTGGAATATTTCCCCAAAGTTTTATAATTAGTAAACTTTTGTTTAACGGCTACAAAACTGTATAACTTATCTGACAACTTCCTTCTTGTTAGGTAGTTACATGGTTCCCAATATTTTTCTTCTCAATTATTATGCCCTTGAACGTAAAGTCTTTTGTGGATTTATACTAATTTTCTTAGGCTGGATGTCAAAGAGAGATCAAGTGATATAAATGCTAAAAATCTTATATATTCCAAGATGATTTGCAGAAAAACTCCTCCAATTTATATTTTTACTAGAAATACTTGAGAATGTCAGTTTATTACACTCTATCCTAGGCTGGAGAGTCTCCTACCACTCCATGCATTTTTTTTTTATTTGAGAAAAAACTTCATTGTAATTTTAATTCACTTTATTATTAATTAAGGTAAACATTTTTCTCAAGTAAATATTTCTTTTATACATTTCATAATTTATATATTTCCCCTTTCTACCTCTGTGAGATTCAATTTCCTTATTCCTGAAATAAAGCAGGAGTAGTAACAGTAGTACCTGCCACAACTCAAATGTTCATGAACGGATAAATGGATAAACCAAGTATGATATAACGCTGCAGTGGAATATTATTCAGCCTTAAAAAGGAGTGAAGTAATTACACCTGCTACATAGGTAAATCTTGCAAGCACGCTAGGTGAAATAAACCAGCCGCAAAACACACATCCACAAACATATTTTATGATTCCATTTATATGAAATGTACTGACTAGACAAACATAGAGAGAAATAACGTTAGTAGTTAGGGCTTGGGATGATGGTAAAATTGGGAGCATGGGAGAACTGGGAGCATATAAAAC
Organism: Echinops telfairi; assembly: GCF_000313985.2. Taxonomy (NCBI): domain Eukaryota; kingdom Metazoa; phylum Chordata; class Mammalia; order Afrosoricida; family Tenrecidae; genus Echinops; species Echinops telfairi. The sequence goes on along the minus strand of NW_022105611.1, from coordinate 6,496,657 downwards.
CAAGAACAAACTCACCGCCACCACGTTGAATCCAACTCTTAGTGATCCCGTAAGAAAGAGTAGAGCCACCCCCATATCTTTACTGGAGGAAAAGCCTCATCTTTCTCCCAAGGATCTGCTGACAGTTTTGTGCTTCTGACCTTGTGATTAACAACCCACCTTATAACCCACTACACTACAAGGGCTCTTTGAATATAGAAAGTGTTCCGTAAGGGTTGGCTGAATTCATTAGACTTGAAGGTGGATTGAGTCCACTGCATTCCTTATAAGTGTTTTAAGTTTTGGAAAAATCCTCCCATGTCTACCCTCATGGTCACTTCAGCCTCTTAATCACAAAAGTAATCTATAGAAGAAGTTCTAAATATTTAATCTTTTCTGTTTGTTTGAATCCAGGTCAAACTGGAATTTAGTGTAAATATGTTCATGGAATGTACATTGCATGCTGCAACAAAACAAATTAGAGGAGGCATAATGGACTGCCTTATCAGTGGCTCCATAAAATGAAATGTTTACATTCTGCCCTGTGATTGTAAAAGCATACACACACAAACTGGTTTTACTCGGGATCTTATTTGCTTTCACACAAAGTGTCTGAAATCTTCTCAAATTAAAAAAGGAAAGAAAAAATTAAAGGAGTAGAGAAACTATGAAGAGTTGGCAGTGATTCTGAACCCAAATAGCCACAAATTATTGCTGTTGTACACTGTCTAGGCTTACTGATCTTTGAAGCTGGGCCCCTGAAGCCAGAAAGCAACCGAGAGAAGAAATATCTATGAGTAATGTTAAATGCTGAGTCACAGCTATAGCCAGCTGGAGACTCTGCCTTGCTAGTACGAGTAACTGCTGAAAGGACTGCTTCCCACTGGAATAGGTAGGGGAAATCTTCTGAACTTTATGACCGAGAGAATGGAGGGGAGTATAATGAGTTGATCCTATTAGCATTCTAACTCATTATAACTATAATCATAACTGATTCCTACTGAATGCTTTTTATGTGCCACTGTCCCACATATTTTACACATATTAATAATAGTAGGAACTATTACTATGAAATGACTATGAAACTGAGGTACAGCTTGATCACTTAAATTGCTCAAAGTCACTCAGGTTCTGAGGCATGAACCAGGATTGGTAGGAGGCTATCTGCAGCTTTTGCCCGTCAAGCTTCACTGCTTCTCAGAATAGTTGCAGAGATAAGCTGACAAGCTTATCTATGTCAGAATGTGACCTTTTGGGAAAGACTTCTTGCAACATATACTAAAATTCAAATAGCAACTATATATTTAACCTAAAACTCTGAGAGCACATTGTACAGAAATCCGGGACAGGTACTTAACGTACATACAGATTTACCTACAATAATGTTTATTGCAACATTGGTGGTAGGAGCTGGAAAAACTTGAATGTCTGTTAATTAATGAAAATTGAAGTAATTGTGATACAGTAGATTAGGCAGCTATGTTTGGAATACGTTGGATCTAGATCTGTGGACCTGGAAATATATCTGAAATTTATGATTACATG
>NW_022105611.1:6480116-6494501 GCF_000313985.2 Echinops telfairi | reverse complement strand
ATCAAATAAGGGCAAAAGAAAAAATATCAAATATTAGTTGGGTTAAATGAGGATAGTGTGAAAGAAATTTGGGGGCGTTGTTTACAGTTTCCATATGGGATTAATGTTCACCCTTGAGTGGGCTTGGGAGCCTTTTTTTCCTCACAGGGGAGTTGGAGCCTAGACTTACTCTGGAAAGCCCTGAATTTCCAATTTTATGACTCAAATGGACTTCCTGGGATCCTGTGGTGTCATAGAGCTCCACTGTGTGTCTGTCAGCTCCAAGCCAGGTTGTCTTAGAATACAGCTTCAGACAATTGTCTCCTGGGAGGAGTTGGAGGAAGCTATGTTTAGCGAAGTTAGCCAAGCAAAAAGGAACAACTACAACACGAATCCATGGAGGTAAGCTTAAAAAGCACAATGGGCATAGAGGATAAGCTACTTAAAGCATAATTCCTGGGTCTAGGCCCAGGCACTTTGGCAGGGGTCAGACCCAACCCAGGGATGCATATGGCATCCAACTCAAAAGGAAGGGGGGGACATTGGGAGGGTTCTAAGCCACTCACGAGGAGGGTATTGTTTTTGTCTCCACAGGAAAGTGAGAGAGGGACCAGAACTTATTCTGGAGTGCCAAGCCTTGAGGGCAACTTACTGTCATAGAGCAACTAACATAGAGGATGGCGGGGCCAGACCCAAACTGAGCTATGTTGACCCCAGAAGATTGCACTACAGAGGATGGCACTAAAGATACAGTCTAGTGAGAGTGGCAACTCTGTCCAGACCACACAGGAGCAAACTAAGAGGGAAATAGGGAGAAAGTGGACGTCACTGTGGCCCAGCAAGCCCTGGGGATGACATCCCTGTCCCCTCACTGACCCACCGAACCACAGGGGACAGCACTGGAGACACAGTGTGGAAAGTGTGCCCAGCATGCCCCACACACAACAGGGCGAAAATAGAAGGGAGTGCAAAAGAGCAGCAGAGGGAGTGAAGTAATGAGTGCCCCAGGAGTCCTGAAAATAGACTTCCGACTTGGCCCCCTCAGACCCTAGTGGAGAACATGCATAAAGGTCTGCAGACACACTTGGAATGATTTATAGAAGTTTTTTCCCCTATGTCTCTCTATATAAGATAGGCAGGATAAACAGTCCCAAGGAGAAAACAATGGAACTGACAGTTCCAGGGATACATGGGAGAGTAGGAGGCTGGGGAAAGGGAATGGGGAGCCAACAGCTCAAGGACAAGGAAGTAATAAGGAATCTAAGATCAATGGTGAGGAGGGTGTGGAGTGCCTGGTGGGGTTTGATCAAATGCACTGTAGCTGAGAGGAATTACTGAGAGCCGAAGGAAGGGCGAACATGATAGTGGGACAGGAGGAAAGATAAAGGAAATGGAAGAAAAAACTAGGAAGCAAAACTATTTATAGAGGTAAAAGTATAGGCGTGTATATATGTAAATAAAATAATTTATAATGATAGGGATATAGATCTATGTACATATGAATATGTTAAGCTTTTAAAAAATCATTTTATTGGGGGCTCTTACAGTTCTTTTTTTTTTTTAAACATTTTATTAGGGGCTCATACAACTGTTATTGCAATCCATACACACATCAATTGTGTAAAGCGCATTTGTACATCATTCTCAAAACATTTTCTCTCCACTTAAACCCCCGACATTAGGTCCTCATTTTCTCCTCCCTCCTCACTACCCCCTCCCGCTCTTACAGTTCTTATAACATTCCATACATCAATTGTATCAAGCATATTTGTACATATGTTGCCATCATCATTTTCTAAGCATTTACTTTGTATTTGAGCCCTTGGTAATATGTTAAGTATTAAGATAGTACACGGAATTTGGGCCTCTACTCAAGGCCTCCCTAAGCACAAGAACACTTTGTTATAATAGCCTGCCATTCTGTGTGATACTTACCTTCCTGAGATGATTGCTGAAGACAAAATGGGTGCATAAGCAAATATGGTGAAGAAAGCTAATGGTACCTGGATATCAAAAGATAGAGCACCTAGGGCCTTAAAGGCTTGAAGTTAAACAAGTGACCATCTAGCAGGGAAGCAACGAAGCCCACATGGAAGAAGCACACCAGCCTGTGTGATCACGAGGTGTTGACGGGATCAGGTAGCAGGCACCAGAAGATCCAAAACAATCATATTGATGCCAACTGGGGGTGGGGTGGGGAATTGGGGTGGTGGGGGTGGGGGTGGAGTGTCTATAGCCCATCTGCAGACAATTGGACATCCCCTGACAGAAGGGTCAGAAGGAAGGGATGATTCTGCCAGGGTGCAGTCTAGCACAAATCAAACGCACAACATTCCTCTAGTTCTTGAATGCTTCCTCCCCTTCCCCCACGCACCCCCCACCCCTCACTATCACGCCCTCAGTGCTACCTTACAAATCTTGTTAGACTGGAGTATGTACATTGACTCTCAACGCATGGAATCCAGGACAGATAAACCCCTCAGGAACAATAGTGGGAGTAGAGATACCATGGGGGGTGGGGGGGCGGGTGGGTAAAAAGAAGGAACCAATCACAAGGTTGGATATATAACTCTTCCCACCCAGGAGGACAAATAATAGAAATGTGGGTGAATGGAGATAACAGATGGTGTAAGAGACTAAATAACAATAATAATATATAATTGATCAAGGGTTCACAAGGGTGGGAGAGTGGGGGAGGAAGAGAAAAAAGAGGAGCTGATACCAAGGGTTCACAGTAGAAAGAAAATATTTAGGAAATGTTGATGACGGCATGTGTACAAGTGTGCTTGATACCATTGCATTATGGATTGTTGTAAGACCTGTAAGAGCCGCCAATAAAATTATTAATAATAATAAAGATCCCCAAATTTATCTGGCCTAACACCCCCTTTAAAAAAAAGCATTACTTGACACTCCCATTGCAATGAACACATTTCTTTCTTTACTTGAGATGAACCAGTTTGTACCTAAAGACTCCAAGTCCGTTTCAATTGTACTTTTCTTCCTTTTTCTTGCTTAGGTCACTCCAGACCAGATTAGGCTTGAAGAATAAGGAATCTGGAGGGACGTGTTTGTGTGTTTATTTTGTTTTGTTTTTTAAAAAACACACCACATCTATATTACCAAGGTCAAAAACGAAATCAATAACAACACCCTGTTAAACTCTTCCTTTTTGATCCCCTCCCCATCTCTCCTCTTGTCTTGTTCCCAGGACCATCCCTGGCCCCCTCATAGACATCAGAGTCTTGTCTACTGGTGTATAAACCATGTTCCTTCTTCTTTTTTTCCTTATAACAGTGGTGATATTAAATATTAATCTTTACAAGATGGACTGAGTTTGCTAAGTATAATGCTCTGTAGTTTTGTCCCTGTTTATGGTGTTTAAGAGAGTTACCATTGTTTTTATTGATGCATTAATGTCCATAGTATGGATGTACCAGGGCTTGTTTATACATTCCTCTGTAGATGAGGTTTGCGGTTGTTATTTACTTGTTTTATCCTGGCAGCAATGAAAAACTTTTGTACCATAGCCCATAATCCAGGATAAAGTGTAGGTCTTTGCTTTTGTAGTCCCTTTGGATCATTCTAGCGCCGCCCAGAGTCTGGTATGGTCCTTTTTGGGGAAGTAATGAAGATGATAATAAGGATGACAATAAAGGAGCCCGTTAATTGCCCCAGCTCCTCTGCCTTCATTAGCAGAAAGTCATTATCTCTCCGTCCCTAGATTATTCAAAAATCCAAAACTCTTCCTCAGTCCAATAGTTGTGATTAACTTTCAAAAGCTAGGTTGAGAGAGAGAAAACCAGTGAGCTAATCAAGCTGAAGTATCTCTGGTTCTGTTTCGACCATACTGGGTTCCCGATAGCCCTGAGTTTGTCTCCAACCAGCCCAGGCTCTACACTGGTGGCACAGTGCACCAAGGGTTGGCTTTCATGGTCAGCTCCTAGGGAAACGTAGCCCATACTCAGTGTGCTCCGTTATTGCTTACAAGGTCATTCAGCCTCAGTCAGAAGCTGTGCTGGGTCAGCACCCCATACAGTGCTCCCTATGGTAAGTCCCTCCCTGCAGCCCAGGGTCTTTCCTATCAGCAGATATTCACCAAGCACACCCCAATCTATTTGAGGGCCAATAACCTTGAACTTCAAAGAGAAAAACAATCAGTCTCTTTTGCTTTTCTCCCAAGATGGTCTCTTGTACAATTTCCCAGATAAGGGCTAGGGAACCATTCACGTTGCATTTGTTGGGAATGGTACCCCTCAGAACACATCTCTAAAGGGTACGTAGAATCACCACAACAGGTTAAAATACGAATGGTGCCCTCTGGAGTTGTGTAACTCAGCACTGACTCCCCCACCTAACTCCCTAAACCAGTTTCTATCCATGGGAAATGGGAAAGGAGAGATATTTGACAATGAAAAACATCCTATTATTCCCTTCTCCCAAGAAGTAGGTGCCTTTTCATTACATAATAAAAAAGGATCACTGAAATGACATGCAAAACAAAACAAAGAAGCATTTCCGAGGTGATTTTTCAAAGTTTTGTTTTTAAATAAAATGTATGTTTACTCCACCCAGCTCTCCATTGCACAAATGATAACAGCTATAATTTATGCAGCAAATGTAGTACTAATACTTTACATCCATTATTTCATTTCTCTTGCAGAAGAATTCTGAGTCTACTAGGGGTGGTAAAATGCACAAAAGTTATAGTGTAAAGTCGACTGTAACGTAAAAATTACATGAGTGAAGTACGTGCAAAGCTCCAAGAGAGCTAAAATAAGGATGGGATTATTTCCAACTGGAGAGGTGCATTGACTCAACACTCAGCACATAATTATCATGTGCCCCTTACCTCCTGGTCTCAAGACACTCACAAACCGTGGGGGAGACCAAAGCCATAGAACTAGGTCATCTCCACCCTGTGATGTCATTCGATGATTGCATGCAGGGGATCAGGCACTCTGGAAGAGGCAGAACATGAGCCACAAGCCCTAAAGATTTGGGGGACTCTGAACAGATGGGGATCAGTGACATCACAGGGTTGCACCTGGATCTCATTACAACAGCCCCATCATCTAGGAGAGAAAGAGAGAGACAAACAAGGGGTTGTTAACTCCCCCGCTCACCTCTCCGCTGAGACCCTAATTTTGTAGTTTTTAATGGCAACCAGTCCTTCTCCTCTATGCAACTTTCTTCCCACAGAAGATTGCAATGCACTTTTCCTTACTTAACTCCATCCAGTTTGTGACCTCTTCTCCAGCTTACGAGCTCTGATTCACATCCTCCATCTTTCACCCACAGAGAAGAAACGGCCAACTCTTAGATTTCCAAACCTCCTGGAAAAGGGCCAGGCTTCCATAAACCCCAGAATATTATTGTGTGAATTAAAATGTTCACATGGTATCAACCACGCAGCTAATCTAACATTTATTTTGGAAAATATTACATTTGGAAAATGGGAAGTATTCCAGAACATTCTCTTACCTTGAAATATCAGGAGACCCAAGGGTATTTTGAGACCATTTCTTGCTCAAAAGCTAGCAAATAATCTGCACAATGAGACACATAAAATTGCCTTAAATTATATTAGTTAGAAGCTCCAGCTTAACCAATGCCTGGGGCACACTTATGAAGACATGTGGGCAAAGGCTGCGATTTGGACTCAGTGAAGCAAACTCTCAGAATGCCTTTGAGCTAACTCCCAGTTGGCTCTTAATGCACATTTGTCTTCCAATCGTGATGATTAGATCTTACTCAGTCATACTTTTCCCAAGATCTTCTATTCTTCATACTACACACCCCTGGCTACAAGTAGCAAAATAGCCTAAAGCCCAAGAGAGAACTTGATTGCAATCCTAAAGGCCCAGGAATCTAGGGAACCAAGAGGCTTATACATTTCTTTCTTTCTTTTTAAATCATTTTATTGGGGGGCTCTTACAGCTCTTATCACAATCCACACATACACCCATTGTGTCAAGCAAACATGTAATATGTTGCCATCTCTTCCAGGTGGAATTTGTTGATTCTCAGCTAGATGGCTGCTTGTTTACCTTCAAGCCTTGAAGACCCCAGATGCTATATCATTTGACAGTCGGGCTCCATCAGTTTTCTTCACCACAAATACTTATGCACCCATTTTGTCTTCAGTGATTATGACAGGAAGGTGAGCATCACAGAATGCCAGGTTATTAGAACAAAGTGTTCTTGCATTGAGGGAGTACTTGAGTAGAGGCCCAATGTCTGTCTGCTACCTTAATACTTAACATATAAATATATGTGCATAGATCAATTTCCCTATAGTTGTACATAAATATATTTACATATGTACATGCCTGTATTTAGACCTCTATAAATGTCCTTTGCTTCCTACTTCTTTCCTCTATTTCCTTTCACTTTCCTCTTGTCCCACTATCATGTTCAGCCTTCATTCATGTTTCAGTAATTCCTCTCGACTATATTGCCCTTGATTAAGCCCCACCAGGCATCCTAAACCCTCCTTGGCATCAATTTTAGATCACTTGTTGTTCCCTTGTCCCAGGTTTGTCAACACCTACTTCCTTCTTTCATACTTTCCTCTTTTTCCATCAATTGCCAATAAATATGATATATCTAAAAGGCCCTGTTGGTGTTGTGGGTTTGGTGTTGGGCTGTGGTTCAAGATCAGTGGTTCAAACCCACCAGTGACTCTGTGAGATAAAGATATGCTGTCTGTTCCCATGAAGATTAACAGTCTCAGAAACCCTATAGAGCAGTAGTTCTCAACCTTCCTAATGCTGCTATCATTTAATACAGTTCCTCATGTTGTGGTGAGCCCCCAACCATAAAATTATTTTTGTTTTTACTTCATAACTGTAATGTTGCTACTGTTATGAATTGGGCAACCCCTATGAAAGGGTTGTTCAACCCCCAAAGGGGTCGCGACGCACAGGTTGAGAACCACTGCAATAGAGGGTTGCAAAGAGTTGGTATCCACTCCGTGGCAGTGGCTTTGGGTACGATATATCTAAGGAGCCCTGGTGGTGGGTACACTGGGCTAAAAATTGGACTGCTAACTGAAAGGTAAGCAGTTCAAATCCACCAGATTCCCTGTGCTAGAAAGATGTGGCAATCTGTTTATGTAACAATTTATAGCCTGGGAAACCCTATGGGGACAGTTCCACTCTGTCCTGTAGAGCTGCTGTGAATTAAAAGTAACTTGACCTCCGTGTTTTGTTTGTTTGTTTTTTGTATGGTATGTCTACAGTGGCTACAATAAAGTGAGATAACTGGACTTTGGGAAAAGGTTTAAAATGGTGGGTGGAGTACAACCCCTCTTGTGTGTCATTTCACACTTTGAAATTTGAGGAGTCTTGAAATTCAACATTGTTCATCATCCCCTTTAGGAAAAAGAGACTCCAATGTGTGTGTATGTGTGTGTGTGTGTGAATAGAGAGAAAGCAGAAAGACACACACACACACACACACACACACACACACACACATGCAACCAAAAACAAAAACGATTGCACTGGGCAGAATGGAGCCTTCATAGTACACAGTTTTCCCGCTAGGCAAACATCAAGCAACCCACTCTGAATTAGTGCACCCAGTGTCATCGCCTGGGAAAATTTTCTCTGGTCACAGTGAATTTTTTTCATAAAAGCAGTTTTGCTCAAACCTCGGTTTTTGTGATAGCTGATTTAAGAGAAGAGCATGCGGCTGTGAAATTTTGTTTCCTGCTCTGAAAAAATGCCACAGAAATTGTTGTGATGTTGAACACAGCTTACAGGGACAGTACTATGGGTAAAAAATCAGGTGTATGAGTGGTTTTATTGTTTCTTAAAAGGTGAAATGTTGATCTATGACAAACCTCATTCTGGACATCTGTCAGCTTCCTGAATAGATGAAAATGTCAACAAAATTCATGCACTTGATGGGGATGTTATCTGGTACTGTGTTGGAGCTCCATTCAACCAAATTTAATGGAATTGGGAATGAGAAGGGTCGTTGCAAAATTTGTGCCTTAGGTTGTGGGTCACAACCTCTTTGGGGGGTCAAATGACCCTTTTACTGGGGTTGCCTAAGACCATTGGAAAACACATGTTTCTGATGGTCTTGGGAACCAAACACTGCTCCTCTATCTGTCCTCAGGCGGGTCTGCCCACATGCCGTTACACCCACATATGAGTACCTGGCATGATGACATCATCGCATCAGCCCCATCACATACACCCCATACAAATACAGATATATGTGACAGGGTTGGCGCCATAATGTACTTATGTGAACCAGTCACACATGTAGAGAACAGCTACTATGTAGAAAGCAGATGCCGTGTTGAAAGCAGTTACTCTGTTAAAAGCAGCTACTGTGTTGAAAGCAGCTGTATTGGAGGTAAAACAACACTTTATGAATTATAATTAATGGGTAAATGTAAAATCATGTACTTTAAAATTATCAACTACTGCAAAAAAAAAAAATCTGTACCATGGGAACTTAATCCGGATGCTAATTGGTCTTTTTATATTCAGCTGTGGTTGATGTGAATACTGCCCCCTTGTGATAGTAACAGGTATGTAAAACAAAAACAGAATGGTAAGTCATAGGAAACTTTAATGAACTGTATGGACTGAATTATGCCATGCATCAGCTTTTGTATTATTAAAGCTAGTGTTATATATTATTTTCATTAGCAAACCAACCCATGATAGTGGATCGTGTAGAGAAGAACGTTAAGAAAAGAAAATATAGTGAGAATTTTTTACAGTATGGTTTTACCGCAATAATTACAGCAGGAATTGAGAAACTGCAATGTGTTATTTGTTGGGAAGTTCTGTCAGCCGTATCTATGAAGCTGAACAAACTAAAACACCATTTTGATAGCAAGCATCCAAGCTTTTCCAGCAAGGATACCAACTATTTTAGAAGCAAAGCTGATGGACTCAAGAAAGCCAGACTTGACACTGGTGGCAATACCACAAACAAAACGTAGCAGCCATTGAATCTTCATATTTGGTGGCACTCAGAATCACTCACACCATTGCTGAGTATTTACTGTTGCCAGTGGCTACTTGAACAATGTTCAAGTTATGATCAGAGATGAATTTGTTACAAAATTGAGTGCAATTTCCTTAATGACACAGTCCACAGAAGAACAGATGACATGTCTGCTGATATTCTTGATCAGGTAATCCAGAAAATTAAATCTGCTCCACTTCCAATATTTAGCATCCAGTTTGATGAATCTACAGACATTTCAAACAGTTCACACTTACTGGTTTACGTGAGGTATATTAATGATGGCGACTTTAAAGATGAGTTTCTTTTTTGCAAACCTCTTGAAAAGACAACTACTGCATGTGATGTATTTGACACAGTTGGTTCATTTCTGAAAGAACATGAGATCTCTTGGGAAAAGGTTTGTGGTTTGCACAGATGGTGCTCCAGTTGTGACAGGATGTCAATCTAGATTTCAACGTTTGGTACTGAATGAGTCACCAAAAGTCATCGGAACTCACTCTATGATTCATTGGCAAATATTAGCAACGATGACACTGCCACAAGAGTTACAAGAGCTAATGAAAAGTGTCATAAGTTCTGTCAATTTTGTAAAGGTGAGCACTTTATAAACAGTTGACTGTTTTCGCAACTGTGCAATGAGTTGGATGCGGCAAATCATGCTCTGCTATTTCACACGGAAGTGAGATGGTTGTCGAGAGGAAAAGTTTAAAAATGTGTTTTTGAGCTTCGTGATAAACTCAAAACTTTTTAAAATCAGAAAGCAAGACCGTAGTTCGAAGCACTTTTCAGCGATAAAAATGAACTGCAGAAAATGGTTGACAAAAAGATGGTTGCCATCTTTGCCATCTTGAATGAGTTAAATTAATCACTGCAAGAACCAAATGCAACATGCCTCGATTTGTCTGAAAAGATATGATTATTCCAAATGAAACTTCAGCTTTAGCAAAAAAAAAAAATTGGATGAAAATAAAATTTACATGTTGCCTACATTATCTGCTTTCTTTGAGGAACATGACATTGAACCAGACAAAGGGATTATGGTGATAATTTCTGTGAAAGAACACTTGCACATGCTTGCAGATTAAATTTTGTCATACTTTCCAAATCTACCTGACACCCTATTTGCACTTGCCAGAAGCCCGTTCGCAGTCAAAGTGGAAGATGTTCCTGAGACAGCACAAGAGGAGTTCATTGAACTTATTAACAGTGATGCAGCGAGAACTGATTTCTCTACAATGCCAGTTACAAAATTCTGGATCAAGTGTTTGCAGTCATATCCTGTTCTGTCTGAGACGGTGTTGCGCCTTCTATTTCCAACAACATATCTTTGTGAAACAGGGTTTTACAGCTTGTTGGTTATCCAGTCTAAATACAGAAGTAGACTTGTTGTGGGAAATGATCTTTGTTGTGCTCTTGCAATGACTGCCCCAAGAATTTTTGATCTGGTGAGAAAGAAGCTATCTCCACCTTCACACTGCCGTTGGCTTTGTACGCATACTGTCACAAAATGTGGCAATGTACTTTACTGTTGTTAAATTAAGACTGTTACCCATGCTACAGCATGCTTCAAGACAAAATTTCATTTATTTGTAATTAGAAATAAATATTTCACAATATATAATTACATATTGTTTTGTGATTAATTACTATGCTTTAATCATGTTCAATTTGTAACAATGAAAATACATCCTGCATATCAGATAGTTACATTACGATTCATAATAGCTATGAAACAGCAACGAAAATAACTTTATGGTTGTGGGGTCGCCACAACATGAGGAACTGTATTAAAGGGTGGCAGCATTAGGAAGGTTGAGAACCACTGCCTTAGAGAATCAAATTGAGGGTCATTCTGCAAAATAAATGGCCTGCAATTTCCAACTGTCAGCATCCTGAAAATCAAGGAAAGACTCAGGAGTGGTTTCAGAATGAAATAATTTAAAGGAACACGGCATAAATTGAACACATGATTCTATAGTCATTTCTTTTACCATCAAGGGCATGGAAGGAACAGTTGGTAAAGACGAATGGGGTTTGAGGAGTAAAAGATAGTGCAGTATCTCTGTTGATTTTCCTGCATTGAGTGGGTTTCATTGGTGTCTCTACACAGTGTCTTTGCTTGTGGAAGAATTTTAAAGGATTTGAGGATGCTAGGGCAGCATGTTGGCAGTTTACATGTAAATGATTCTGGGGGAAAGTTACTTGTGCTCTGCAACTTTTCCCTATATTTGAGGTTATTTCAAAGTAAAAGTTTTAAAACCGAAAATCCCAGCTGGGTCACAACCATCTTTTAGATTAAAAAACTTCTCAAGGGATTTCAATTTGGGGAATCCACTGGGTTAAACAATGTAAGTAAGTGGATTCTTACTAATTAATCTTGGCTTACTTCCTCATATAAAGGTCTTCATTATATGCAGGGGCTTCAAAATCTCTATTATCTTTTCATTCCATTTTCCCGAGAATTTTTTGAAGCCTCTTTGTATGAGGCTGCTAGATTCCTAGACCCAACTGTAAACCCACTGGTAAGTTCACTGAATTAGAAATCTCCAAAAGCGAAACTTGAACATTTTTGTTTATATTAAGTGCCTCTAACATTTAGGGAAGTTTGGGAAACACTGAAATTCACCATGAAGGTCAATGGACCTTTTGTCTAAAGCAAGCAGGGGTGGCAGTTTAGTATCAAAACAGTGAATTATGTATGCCTGCATGATTAGGATGACTAGGTAGGGAGTCAAAGCAGTTATCAGAGACATTCTCTGTGAGCCCAGTGTTACCTTGAACCTAAGTACTGCTGAAGTGCCACTATGTCCTTGGTAGCACTGTGGGGTGTAAACTGAGGTGTGGTCCTATTTAAATGAGACTGGCAACATTTCAGTTACTTCTATTGATTTAGGAATAAACAGCTTCTGTTTTTCCTGGTTGAGTTTCTTAAACCCTCAGAGTACCAATATTTTGCCCATAAAATGGTATTTTATAAGGATTAGCGATAATACGGCAATACTATCTATAGATCTCTATCTTAGTTATCCAACACTTATGTCACAGCAACACAAGGGGGTGCCTTTCAAGAGCAGGACTTTATTTTCTCACAGGTCCAGAGGTTACATTTCATGATCCTTCTTTGTCTATGTCAGCTTTTATTTTTTATTTTTGGGGCACCTGGGGGTGGAGAACATTTTCTTTTCTCAAATAATATTTTTATTGACATATCTTACTCATTCCAATATATCCCTTCCCTTCCCACACAGTTCTCTTATTCAATCCCATTGGGTGGGGGTATATAATCATCACAACTATCAACTCCCCTCTCTCTCCTTCCTCCCCACCTCCTCCTCACTTCCTGTACTCTCCAGGAATCGTTACTTCTGCCAGTGTCTCTGAGGGGTTATCTATCTTGACTTCTGTGTACCTATCAATCTTAAATGAACATACACAAGTCTAACACAACCAATGAGGTATATCACATATGGACCTCAATAGTAAGGGGAGGAAATATTAAAGAACTAGAGAATAATTATGGTTCATAACAGGGTGCCACACTGCATCCTGCCCTGAACTGCCCAATTGTCTTGCTGGTGGACTTTGGGCCTCCACTACATCCAGTCCCCTTCATTTCAATTTGGATGTGTGTTTTCTCAACTTGTGATACCTCTTCTCATCGCCTCTGTCAGCTTTTAATCGCCAACAGTCCGTGGAGTTCCTGGGCTTGCAGGTAGATCTGCCCTGTGCCTGTAGCCTGTGACATCCTAGTGCTGTGTGTGTCTCTGTGTCCATGCTGCTCTTCTTATAACTCACAAGTGATAATATTTAGGACCCACACTACACAGATATGACATAATTAACAGAACAAAGGTCCCTATTTGCAAGCAGACCAAAGTCATATGCGTTGGGAGGAGGACTTCAATTCATATTTTGGGAAACCCAATTCAACCCATAACAACACTTAAAACAATATCAAATTCAGTAAATGTATTGTTGTTATTGTTGCTATGTTCTTGTGATCATAATTAATTCTTTTGCTAATGGGCAATTCTCTTCTTTTTCTGGTTTTGCTTGTCTTTGTTTCTAAAGCCCATTCTAAATGCATTTATCTGCGTGTGTTACCAACTTTCATCTTTTTTTTTTTTCAGGGCAGAGCGTGAATGCAGTCCCCCACTACCACAAATCATGCAGTCGAGTTTTCCACATTTGGGGAAATCGCAGGGGTCAGCACATCCGGAGTGCAATGGATAAGCCTCGCCCTGGGAAAACCACCTTCGTGATCATGGTATCTCCCCTGCCAGGTAACCAACTTTCATCTTCTAACCATCAATCACTATGTGGTAAAGTCATAACAAGTCTACAAAATGTTTTTAAACATGCAGTTGTATATTATATTTTATGTAGAAAAACATGACACCATGCCTACCTTCGGTGCCTGGCACTGTGACAGGACTTGGATTTTTGTCTCTGTATGGGATGCAAAGACAATAATATTGAAATATAGTTTCAAAGGAGTTCCTCATGGATGACAGATAGTGGATATTGGTAAATATAGGGTTACTATGAGTTAGAACTGACTTGATGGCAGTGAGTTTGGCAGTGAGGTGTGCTCAGAGATGTCTAAACTTGCCTATCCTTTTCACTGTCTTCTCCTCCCATAGTTACCCAGAAACCCACAGAGCAATTCTAACCTATCCTACAGGGTCGCTATGAGTTTAATTGACTCATTAACAGTGGGTTTTGATTTTCTTCTCCTACACCCCAGGTTAAGTGTGGTATTTTAGGTGGCGACTCTAATTAGAATAAAAGCAGCCTCCTCACCTCTAAAAGCAGTTGGCTAGGACTTTCTGCCGGCTTCCTTGGCTGATCATCTGCCTCCAACATCATTAAGATGGGCAGTGGTTGTAAGATGTTGGAACGAGAGGTGTCAGTAATGGGGTGGGGAGTGGGAATTAGGTGCTGTGTGCAGAGGCTATTGGGGACTGAAGAAAGGGAACCAGGTGTAATTAAAAGAGGCAGTAGGAGAATGTTTTTGCTTAGAGCCCTTATGGCATAGGGGGTCTGCGAAAGCACCAGTTGCTCTGAAGGAGAAAGATATTCTACTTCCTTAAAGATGTACAGTCTCAACATACCAGCATGAAGCAGGGAACCAATAGAGAGGTCTGAGGGGCTAGCCCCAATCCCTACACCATGGACAGCCTCCCTACCCCCTCACCCCCCACCCCTGAAGAACTCACTTCAGAGGACAGCACTGAAGCTACAGCTCAGGGAGAGGGATGGGTCTGATCAGAGCACATAGGAGCAAATGAAGGGGGAGGAAGAGAGAGTGGAGCACAACCTGGTTCACCAAGCCCTGAGGACAATATTCCTGCTCAGAGCAGCCAAAGCACAGAGAAAACCATAGGGCCGGCCCACTATGAGGCA
>NW_022105611.1:6459778-6478548 GCF_000313985.2 Echinops telfairi | reverse complement strand
AAAAAAAAAAAGATTTACAGTCTCAGAACCTCTACAAGTGCAGTTCTACATTGTCTTATAGGGTCACAATGAGTTGGAATTGGCTCCATGACAGCGAGTTTGCTTTGGAGCTTATGTGCAGTGTATTAGGGCCCGGGCTCTGGAATCACATTGTCTGGACTTCTATCCTGGTTCCCATAGAAAGTCTCTATGACAGTGGGAAAAGCTTTTGATTATGATTTCTCCATTTTCTCCTTTATGAAAAGAGGAATAGAATGTTTGTGAGATATACACATGGACTCGAGCCTGGAACTAGGTAAAAGTTCAATAAATATTAGCTTTCATAATTTGGGTGCAAGGTATCTAGGAAGATGACCACTGCCTGGGGCATGGTTAGTCTTATACGAATACTGCCAAGACTCCTCTGACACAACCACACAGGAACACAGAGACCACAGTGTTCTTTCAAGGCTATTTGCCTAGCTTCTGCATCCAAGAGAGCACAGGTATTATTTACCTTGCTTTTTGCTCTAAATCCAGCAGCTAGAACAGCGCCTAGGGCATTGTAGATGCTTATACAGCCCAACGCCCCCCCCCTCCAATTATTGATTCCTTGGTGTCTTGGGTTTTAGGCCTCTTCCTGAGTTTTTTTGGGACAGTGATTCAGAAACTTCTTGCATTGATCCCATCAGTTCTAGTTTCTTATATATGGTGTGCAAGTATTTTTGCCACTATTGTTATACATATTAATTAATTTACCATCCTAGTTTGAAATATGAGAAGAATTCATACCCACAAATTACAGGATCGGACAAAAATAGCTGTGTGTGCATACATCCCACTACCATTGAGGGCTTTCTTTCTTTAAAAAAAAATTATTAATTGGGAATTAATACATATATCATACTTCAGTCAGGTCAAGCAGTATTGTACAATTGCTACCACACCAGTTTCCAAATATTCTTTTCCTTCCTGAATTCCTTGCCATCATCTCCTTTTACCCTCTCCTACCATCCCTATACCCTGCCTTCCCCACCACCACCAAAAAAGCCAACCCCTTATTCTACTCTACTTGCTGTTCCTATAGATTTATCAATCCCGGGTCCATATACCAAAGAAATAGAAAACATGTAAACCCTTAATGATAAACCTTAATACGAACAAACACAAAACAAAAGTATAGAAAATGTTGTAAACCAGATCAGGTCCAGCATGCATCAGAGTGAGGATGTACTGACAACGTTTTAACCATACGAAGAAGTCAGGTTCATCCCTTTGACCTTCTGTACTCATCTCTCCAGCGCAGTCTGTGTAGCCACTGCCCTCCCACCCTCAGATAACGGATATAGAGAGATCCCTGGAGGCTTCTTTCCTATGTAGTTCCCTCAAGTATGTCTTGGGCTCCCACTGTCATCCATAGCCTTCTGCAAACCGGATTCTCACAATGTAGGCTCTGATACGGATCCCACAATCCTTCAGTGACTGATGATGGTGTGCTTCTTCCTTGTGGACTTAGTTGACATCGATTGAGTCCTTTCTGACTCAAAGCAATTACATGAGGTTTCTGAGACTTCCTAAATCTTTACAAGAGAAGACCAACGCTTATTTTAGTTTGAAGCGAAACTCAAATGGACTTTTTAATCTGACAGCATGTGCCCTCCATGTCCTCAGAAGAAGGGGAAAGGGCCCTAAGAAAGTGACACCAGATGCCCACTAACGTGGCATGAGAGGACTCGTCATTTTTCACTTCGTTAGGAGAATTGAGTCTGTGATCATAATGCTTCCTTGAGTGATGAGGAGTTCACATCAGCACATGGTTGTAGTCAGTAAATGATGACTAACTAATGAACAGATAGGGGCTGGCTACAAAGTAAACAGCATGATTTCCACAACCTTGTTGAAGAGTTCATTTTAGTCAGGCTTTAACCTATACTCCATAAGCCTTATGGTAAGTAGGTTGTTAAGATACCAAACTCACTAACTCACTGGCACCGAATCAATGCGGACTCATAGCGACCCAATAAGACAGACTAGAACTGTCTCTGTGGGTTTCTGAGACTGTAAGCTCTTTACATCAGTAGAAAGCCTCATCTTTCTCCCAGGGAGCAGTTCATGGCTTTGAACTGCTGACCTTATGGTTTGCAACCCAACATGTAACCCACTATGGAGACAAGGTTTTATATTATGTTCCAGACCTCACTAGACTATGATTAAAAATGCAGTCAAGTTTAACTTATAATGTGCAATTACTGGGGCTCCAACTTTCATCTTATTTGATGACAGGAAGCTGCATTTTTTATGAGACTTCTCTTCCCGAAGGAGTTCCTTATATCCCGCATTTGCTCACATGTTCCACAAATACATACTGACCAAACACCTGTTACAGAGTGAATCGCCCCTCCCCGCCACCCACACCTTCCTAAATAGATGTTGAAATCCTAACCCCTATGTTTTCCGGTATGATCTTGGTAGGGGAAAAGTGTTCTTTGTTATGGTAATGGGTTCTATCAGTGCGTGGCGTACCCTAAAGCACATGAGTCATTTCTGCATCTGAGACTTAGAGAGAAGTGAGCACACCTGAAGGAAGGCCGGTGTCGTGTCACGATCACCACAGACCCAACGACTGCTGGCTACGAGAAGGTGAACCAGACAAAGAAGTCCTCCATAAAGAGCAAAGCTGTCGTGTTGAGAACTGAGCTGAATGTGACCCAAGGAAACCATGGTCTTTCAACCACGTCATCAGCAGGTTAAAGCTGGCATATAAGTTAGTAAGACTGGAGAAGAATTGATGCATGTGAATTCTGGTGGTGGCAAAGACTAAAGTACCACGAGCTGCCAAAAGAACAAACAAATCCGTCTTAGAAACAAGGATAGAGTAACTTTCCCTTGAGCAACACTCTGAGCTCAGATTTATAGCCACCTGAACTGTGAGAAAATACATTTTGTTGCCTTTTGGGAGCTTTTGTGTAGTGTTCCCGTACCCGCTGCACTAGGAATTGGAGGCTTCCCTCCTCTGGGTCCAGACAGCCAATCTCAGCTGCACCACTATCCTGCTCACAGGGGGTGGAGGGGTGGGGGCACTTACTATACCCCAGAATTGGGACCACCACCACCTCAGGGCAACCAGAAGGGCTTTATTCCCTTCCTTGGGTGCTGTCAATATAGACACAGACCCTTCCTTTCTCTCAGCATGACAGAGACTAGGTTCCAACACTCAGCCAAATTATGTTAATTATATTACCCTGTTTCCCCGCAAACAGGACAGTGTCTTTTATTAATTTTTGCTTCCAAAGATGCTCTAGGTCTTATTTTCAGGGGATATCTTATTTTTCCATGAAGAAGAATAGGGTACACATTTATTGTTGAACAACAAAAAAAGAACATTTATTACCTGTATATGGTACGGTAGTAGTTGTTATCACAAACCAGCATAACCAGACAAACTGAATCCCACAGTATCAAGAATTTTTTGTTGCTATCATTATTTCCATGTACAACAATCTATGGGACATTTACTCGCACTTCCTGCTGCTCTGGCTGCTCTGCGGCCAACAGTGAGCTGTGCGGCGGCACCTGCTGCTATAGTCCAGAGTCCAGAGTTGTGGTAGCTTCTGGGAGCCTTATTATCAGGGAGGCCTTATGTTCGGCGAGATCTTATTTTCCGGGGGATGCCTTATATTTCAGCAAGAGGCAGGGAAACATGGTATTTAGGGATACGGGAAAAAGAATAACAAAACTGAGAAACTTTAAAATGGCTAAATTTGGAGATTTCTCAGCATTCACAAGCCACAGGACAGGCTTCTTCTCCTGGGGCTTTGGAGGGAGCCTTCCTGCCTAGTTCCCAGGCTAGAGCCATCTGGCCCAGCCTGCTTATTCTCTCCCTTTGGGGATGACTTTGAGTGAGTTCGTCCAACTAAGAGTCCTGGCCTCAACCTCTGAAAGCCCCAAGAGAAGAAGTGCTCCCTCCAGTCTCTCTAGTCTGGGCTTGCCTCTTCTACCCGCATTTCCTGTCCACTCCCTCAGGGGAAGCCAGCCCTCCCTCCCTTCTGGGGTGAGGTCTGTCCCTATGGCCTCTGTGAGTGAGAACATCATGTCAAAGCAGACGATCTAATGTAAATACCGGCAATCCCTGAGTTAAGAACAGCTGACTTCTGCATAACCCATAGCTACAAACCCACTCCCATAAAGCTGATTATGTTCAAAATTTGAGGAACATATAATAGCTCCTAATAGCAAACAGGCATTACTTTGCCACACGTATCAAAACATTATTACTGTACTGTATCTGGAAGTATTTCTTTAATGTTTTTTAGGCATAAAAGGTACATTATATACTAAGGCAAACATTTGACTAACAGGCTTTAGATATGAACCATACCTAAATGTTCCAATTTAACATACAAATTCCACCTAACGACTCACTAGGAGTAGAACTCATTCATAATCCAGGGACGGCCTGTGCCTTCTCCAAAGTCTAAGTTTGAGTATTCCCACATGTGAGCTAATAGGCTAGTCAATTTTGTACTAACCTTGGCCCCGCCTCTTTTCTTTGTACAGCATTTCATCCAGCAAGAGGTAAAAATCAGAACTGTAATTCTTTGAGGTCTGTCGGGTCTCCACTCCCAATCTCCTGTGGAAGCTCTTTAACAGGAAGCATGTACTACATCCCCACTAAAATAAACAGGGCCATGCAGGCGAGGGTAGTCTATAGCCATACTTCAAAAGAAACATGCCCCCCAAGCATCATCAGCACAACATCAGCAGAGATGTACTTCTGCCAGTGACAGGGACGAACTTTTATTTTATTATGCAGAAACGTTTAGCTCTCTGGAGCCACAGTTGACAAATGCCCATTTCAGAGGACTGTCTTACGCAATAGTTTCATATTTAGCTGTCTTAAGGTTTTCTGGGCGGAAGACGAGGATTTCTACTCCAATAAAGGGTTACAGTCTTCGAAACCCACTGAGGCAGTTCAATCCTGTCTTATAGGGTTGCTGTGTCAGAATCAACTCGATGGCAGTGATGTTTCATTTTTTAAGGTTTTCTAGAGAACCAGTAGATTATTTATAAATGTGAAGGGTCTTTAAAAAATTTGTGGAAGAATTCCATTCTTCTAGTTTCAATATTTCTATAAACCATTTGACGTCCTCTCACATACAGACACACGTACATTTTCCAGGAACTTTCTGAAGCCTATATATATATGTATATGTTTTATATATACAGAGAAAGAAAGATTGTGGGCACTGACAAGTCTAAATCCTGTGTCCAAAATCATTAAGTTGGGCTTAAGCTAGAAATGATGCCAGGATGTCTATTTAAAGTTTGAGGAAGAGTCCTTCAGGAAATTTCAATTTTGTCTCTTAAGACCTTCCACTCTTTTATTATTATTGTTAATCATTTTATTGGAGGGGCTCTTACAGATCTTATAACAATCCATAATTCAATTGTATCAAGCACACTTGTATATATGTTACCATCATCATTTCCAAAACATTTACTTTCTGCTTGAGCCCTGCTGAGGGCAAAGGTAATACAGAATGGGTAGTAGTAGAAGTTAGTTCTACCTATCAATTATGACCACGTGATCAATTGCAAAAGCGAGGTTTGTAATTGTCAATGTATTTTCTTTTTATGTGTTTATTGCATATCCTTCCTTCATTCAGGTATGATATATCAGATATAATTGGACTGTGTTTTCATTTATATGTATAATAGATGATTGATGATAAGTATAAGTGTGATTTCATCAATATCTGTAAATTATATATGTATATATGGCTAAAGAATTGTGTACAGGTGCCAGGTTGGCAAGGGGTGGATTGAGATAGTTTATTGTGCCAGCCTGACTGATGAACACAAGTGGGATTAACTGAAGGGCAGAGAGATAAATGGCTTGGTGAGCCTCGCCTTTCTTGTCTCTTGCTCTGTGATCATCGGACCGGTGTGCGACTGCCTTGCTTTTTCTGTGCCTCATTTTAAAGGCTACACTACCTGTGGGACACCTAGCCTGTGGACTGTGTCGCTGTAAGTTGAGGCCCCTTTAAGACATCTCTGAAACTGGGGACTGGCGGTTGGTGACCTGCCTTGTGATTGGCTGCTGTGCTGACATAGCCTAGCTCTCTCTACAAATAGAGGAAGATCTGGCAGCAGACTAGATTTGAAGGACTGCTAGTCTCTCACGGATGTGAGTTGCACTGAGACATTTGTAGTGCTTTATAATTTAACTGTTTATTTCTTGTATTATATATTTATCTGTATATGATTTAACAGTTCATTTCTTGTTATATATCTAATTATCTTTATAAATAAAGATATTAAATTATCAGCAATTTGGTTTTATCTCTCTAGAGAACCCTGTCTAACACAAGCTCTTAGTATCAGGTCCTCTTTTTTCCTTTCCCTCTGCCCCCCTCTCACCCTTGTGAATCCTTGATCAATTAAGTATTATTATTGTTATCTCTTATCTTGCACTGTCTATTGTCTCCCTTCACCCACATTTCTATTATTCATGCCCTTGGAATGGGGTTTATATCCAAACTTGTAATCAGTTCCCCCTTTCTCACTCTCCCCTTACCTTCATGGTATCGCTACTCCCACTACTGTTGCTGAAGGCTTATCTGTCCTAGAGCTCTTATCTGTACCAATGTACATACTCCCTTCTAGCCTGGTTTGTAAGGTAGAACTGGGTCATGATAGTGGGGTGGGGGAGAAGCATTCAGGAACTAGAGGGATGTTGTGTGTTTTGTTGGTGCTATACTGCACCCTAGCTGAATCGTACCTTCCTTATGACCCTTCTACATTGTATTGTCTACAAATGGTCTTTGGGTCCCCATTCCAACCCCCCTCGTTTGCATTGATATAATTGTTTGTTTTGGATCTTTTGATACCTGATCCCTTGACACCTCATGATCACACAGGCTGGTGTGCTTCTTCAATGTGTGCTTTGTTAATTACCTGCTAGATGGCTGCTTGTTTAACTTTAAGACTTTAAGAACCCAGACCTTATATCTTCTGATAGTTGGGCACCATCTTTTTGTTCACAACATTGGCTTATGCACTCATTTTAAGACCTTCCACGGAAGGCCATCCTCATTATGGAGAGTAATTTGCTTTACTTAAGGTCAACTGGTTTAAATGGTAATCACACGCAAGTACCTTTACAATAGCTGTCTATGACCAGGGTCCCTGGGTGGTGTAAGCATTTAATGTGCTTGGCTCAAGGTTGAAATGAACCCCAAAGGAAAGCCTGGTGACTGATTTCTGAAAAATCCACCATTAAAAACCCTACAGAGTACCGTTCCACTTGGACACACACCACCAGGAATCAGAATCAACACATCGGCAACTGCACAAGTGAATAAAAAATGCGTGACCAGACAGCTGAGTACCATAGGCTAGCGGAGTTGCACATAAAATTAAGCATCACACTGACCAACTCCACAAATAAAACTTTCCTGAAGCCAATAATGAACCTGCTGGAAAATCTTGCAAAAACTTCTTGAGGATCTGAAATTATGGGGATCAAGCTATCCCCATAGTCTTTGAAAATCTCTGCCTTGGTGGCTATACAACTTGAACAATATAACCAGTGTCATTTCATTATGCACATAAAACCGCTCAACTAGCATAGTATCTGTACCGATTTTCAACACAGCTAAAAAATAAAAAAAATCTAAACCTATTATGTTAAAAAGTATGTTCATTTTTTATCAGAACTCTAGTTACAAGTACTGTGTGCCTGTCTACCTCCAGGAGTCCCTGCTTTCCTGAAGGTGTCCCTCGGGAAGGAAGGAGCGGCCAGCCCTGAGATAAGGGCAGAAGGGAAACTGCCTCCTCCTTCCAGGGAACGCAGCCATTCCCGGCCACATCAATCTGGAACTAATTTTGGTTTCTTTTTCTTGAACCTTAGATACCTGGCTTGTCAACAGTAATTCCCAAAGAGCTTTATAAATGTCCAAGAATTAAAGTTAGCTAAACTGTGACATTTAAGTTCTTTAGGGAATTAATTTCTAAAGTCCGAGGTCATACAAATTAAATAAATTTAGAGGTGTGGGTTTTAGTTGGTACAGGTTATACAGACTGTTGATTCAGAGAAAATGAAATAAATGGTAGACTTTCTCAATACATATTAAAAAGGCTTTAATATTGTATAATTAATAACAGCTGTCAAAGGTTCCCATACCAGTTTATATTTTGATTGGGGACTCACCAAAACAATAGGAATACATTTTTTGCCTGTCATAAACTTAACAATCACCAATGGGGAAACTTTAGAATGATAGCTAAGTCAGATACACCACACTGTCTCTGGGCAAAGAAGACCTGGGAAACAAAGTGAAGCAGATGCGGAGGACTATCCTGAGCCCCTAAGCATCACATGAAAGGATAAAGCAATGGAATGAACACTGACTGGAAGAAGAAACTGACTAAGAAGAGCAGAGGAGAGATACTGGAGAGGAGGGGCCCTTCCGCTCACCCCGCATAACATGACCAGCTTGACCCAAGGACAGCAGCATTCCTGATGAAAAGTACAGAGGCATCCTCTTGGAATTTCCATGATACACGGGATAACTGTGTACACATACTCAGAGTGAAGTGGAGTCCCAATTGCTGACTACAGCCAATAGGGAGGGCCCAGGCTTCTTCACCCAGTGATCAGAGCAGCACGCTTCTCCTACACCAATCATGCCGGCTTATGGCAACACAAGCCTCTTTGCAGCCCTGCCTACTGAGACCAAGGTATGAGCCCCACTCTTCACTTATGTTGTCCCAAATGCCATCCCTCCCTTTCCTGCTAGTCCCCCTTTCCCACATGCTCTACTGAGCAGCCGCAGGCCACTTTAATGCAGAGCTATCCCTTTGTCCTATCTGTGGCATTGATGACCCAACTCATCCCCACTGCATGTGAGAAGCAGTGGAAGTGTAAACCCCACCTACACCCACCTGCAGCACTATCTCCCCTCCCCGACTTCCCATCCCCCACACCAGGGTTTGACAAGCACAGGACTGCATACATGCCAGCCCGACACTGCCTTCCTCCCCACATGTCTGTGCCTGCCACTCAACACCTTAACTGGCAAGCGCTCGTGATCATGCCCCCAGTAGTCAGCCAAAACCAGACCTACTACCCCCTCACTTGGCAAGTGCCTTGACCTGCTCCTGTACTGCAAGACCCCAAACCAACAGCAGCCAATACCCACCACCCCTCATAAGATGCACACTAACACACCCAGCCTCTAACCCCTCCACCTGGAGATAGTTGAGGAAAAGTCCAGTGTGGTCAGATTCATGACCACAGTTGTCCACCTATTTCACTGTTCAAGTATGTCAATCTATCTATCGAAATAAAAATACAATCAATAAAATTATAATAACACATTAATCCCTCAGAAACAACAAACATTATCAAAGCCCCTGAAGGATCTGAACGAGAGGGTTCCATGGAGTAACCCAACTCAAGAGCTAGAGAGCCACAGACAAAGCACGAGAAACATCCAGAAAAAGAAATCAAGAGCCAATGTCAAAATAGACAGACAGAAACGAGAAACATCCAGAAAAAGAAATCAAGAGCAAATGTCAAAATAGACAGACAGTTAGAAACCATACAAAAACAGCACTAGAAACTCAGATGAATTGCACTAAAGTTTCAGAAATAGATGCCACATTAGTAGTAGAATTGGACCAATGGAATAGAATTGAATCAATGGAAGTCAGAAACTATAAAATAGAGGATAAGCCCATTGATACCAATATGTCCAACAGTCAGAAGAAAACAGCAAAGAAAAATTAAGAAAACCTGACAGAAAACTTCCAGAATATCATAAAAGATGAGAAGATATCCATCCAAAATGCTCAATAAACCCTAGATTGGGTAGGACCCAAAAGAAAACCACCAAGCTATATCATAATCCAACGTTCAAGACCAAAGACAAAGAAAGAAATCTGGAAGCTAAGAATAAAATGACATTTTACTTACAAAGAGGAACCATTGACACTATGCTCTGATTTCTTGGTAGAATCCATACAGGCAAGATGGAAATGGGAATATATATATTCCGGAGGGAAGAGGAGAATGCCTACTAATACAGTCAAATTGTCCCAAAAATATAATAGTGATATTACAGTAGTTCCAGATAAACAGAAATTAAAGAAAAAAAAATTTAAGCAGACAAACCTTATAAGAAATACTAACAAAAGTCTCTTTTGGATAGAGAACTAAAAATGTCAGACAACCAACAATGGCCCTGATGAACAGATCCCTGAAGATATGGGTACTATAGCATATCTTCACCATTTGCTGAAGAAACCAGATAGTGCCCTGCTGTAAGAAAGAACAGCTTCTGGATTCTTAAAGGCTTGTCTTCAAATGAGCAGCCATCTGTGTGAGGCATCAACTAAGTCCACATGGACGAAGCACACTAGCCTGTGTGATCCAGTGATTATAAGTAATGGTATCTAAATCTGAAGGAGGGAATGGTATCAGAGCTTAAATTCTGAATACCCAGTTTGCACAGAGCTATGAACAACAGTGGGAACCCAAAATCCATTTGCAGAGTGCCCACATGACTTAAGCCTCCAGTGAATTCCCTCTGTCCATAGTCAAGGGATGGGAATAACCTTGCTATCAGACAGCATTGTAAAGTCTACTAATGCAGATGTAGTTAGGTTAAAATGTTATATCTTATCATTTGATCTCCTTTTCTACCCATTTTAAAGTTGTTTTAATTTTTAATATTTTCTGCTTTCTTTTTTATTTAGGATTTTCTGTTTTGTCTAGTAATTATTGCTGGGGTTCTTTGTTTGCTTCCTGTTTATGTTTTATAAAATTTTCTATATATGAAACCCAGGCTAGGTAGATCTATAGAGATAGTAGCAACTGGAACGATAAATGTGTATGGGCATGGCAGAGGAGGATGGAGAGAAACAAAGAGCTAACAACAATCAGTGTGAGAAGAAAATGTTCTGAAATTGATTGTGCTGATGATTGCACAAATCTTCTTAATATGATCAAACAATTAAATGGTATGATATGTGAAGTATATGGCAACAAACTATCTTAAAATGTCAGACAGCAACCTGAGATGGAAACACCTGACAACATTATCTGGAAACCAACCAAGATAAAGAAAAATAAAATAAACCTACAAGACTGAAAATAGGCAATAGGAGTTTCTAGTCTATAAACAAAAACAATTTCAAGAGAGAGAGAGAGAGTAAGTGGTACAGTTATGGAACTTCTATATAAAGAGAAAATTAAGACATTGTCAAGGTATTGTGGACTGTTTTAAACTTCGGACTATAAAACTAAATATCAGGATAAAAACAAAGAAAATTAATAAAACTTACCAAAATAAAACAGAAGAAAATCATAAAGCTTCATTAAACAAAAATTCAACAGCAATGAAGTAAATAAAGGAAATGTCCCATAAATAAAAATAACTCAATACAGAAAATTATGTGACACAAAGATGTTACCAGCACCACAAAATGACAGTAGTAAATTCATACCTGTATATAATTACATTGAATATAAATGGATTGATGTACTAGTCTGTATTAGCCTGGGTACTTTGGAGGAACAAATCCACAGCAACTCATGTATAAGAGAGAGTTTTATGTAAAGAAAATGTGCATCACGAAAACATCCCAACCCAATGCTGCCCAAGCCCACAAGTCCAACATTAACCCATTAACCCAACACCAGTCCACAAAGTCCTCCAACTCACAAAAGAGGCAATGATGCCGACTGCAGGAGGAAAGCTGAGTCAGTGAACGAACAAGCATCTCAGCACTGGCAGGGGTCTCCACATGGATGCTCCAGCACCCAGGGCTGCATCGGGATAGGTCCATGTAGCTTCTCCTGGGAGATGTCTTGTAGGAAGTCAATCTTGCAAGCTGCACCCGGTGCAACCATCACAAAACAAGAGACTCCAGAACTAGAAAGGTGAGGCTCACCACCCATTTATCCCTCTGCCTTTCAATTAGCCCCACATGTGATTATCGGCCAGGCTGGCACAATTAACTAACTCATAGTCAAAAGACAGAGAAGGGCAGAATTAATAAAAAAAATGTGACCCATTAATATGCTGCCTATGAGAGACACACCTTTGGCAGAACGATAAAAATGAGCTAAATATTAAAGGCTGGAAAATATATCAAGCAAATGACAACTTTAAAAAAGCAAGAGGGTCAACATTAATCTGATCAAATAGACTGTATGACAAAAGCCAGCACAAGAGATGTAATTATGTAATAATTAAAGGGTCGATACAAGAGGACAAAATCATAAGAACTATCCAGCCAAAAAGAGCTCCAAAAGACATAAACCCTAACAGAATTAGAGAGAAAAAGACAACTCCACACAACGAAAGACAGAACTAGAAATAAACTCAACAAAGATACAGAAGATCTAAACAACACAACCAACCAACTCGACCTCATAAACATATATGAAGAGGCTTCAAAGGGTTCACAGACAAGTGGAATGAAAAGATCATTGATTTTCTACATGAATTTTGGAAGACCCCTCATAGACTACTCCATCTAGCCATAACCAGTACACTGCTTTCTCAGATTCACCTGCCATCAAGTTGCAGTTAATGAAAATAAAAAGAGTAAAGTTCATGGACCCCCCCTCACTTTTAGCTACTGACTTTGGGTTAAAAAACCCTGTCCTGATAGATTTTCCAAGGATAGAGGAGATGCAATATTTTATAGAAATGAGGGGGAAAAGACATGATAATTTAGCTTAAAAGAAAGAGTATAGGGTGTCAAGAACCGTGGAGACCTGCTCCTTGCAGTAGAGCAGCGGAGAGATCGGCATCCCATGGCCAAGTGGTCATACTTGCTCCTGCATCTCCACAATGGCTGGCAGGTGGACCCGGCCATCCTCTCCTAGAAGGACCGTGTGGTGGTCATCCAGTTTGGATATGACTGGGATCCCACATGCATGAAAATGGATGAAGTTCTCTGCAGCATAGCTGAAAAGCTTCAACATTTACAGGTATTTATCTTGTGGATATTAAGGAATACCTGACTTCAACAAAATGTATGAGTTATATGATCCTTGTACAGTCATGTTTTTCTTCAGGAACAAGTAGCTCATGATTGACCCGCACCAGCATCAACAACAAGCGTAACTGGACAATGGAGGACAAGCAGGAGATGACAGACATCATAGACACTGTCTACCAAAGGGCACACAAAGCCTGGGGGCTAGTCGTGTCTCTGTAAAACTACTCTACGAAGTACATATGACCCTGGGCCTCACAGTGTCATGCTACCTGGAGACTGTTGAGCCGCTAAGACCATTGAGAACCTTGGGAAGTTGCTGGAGGGCTGTGGGCAGTCCAAGGACCTGGAGCTGCAGGGTCTTGGTGAAGTAAAGATTGAGTATAGTCTTAAATTCTCAGTCTGCCTGTGTACTGTATTTTCATATTGGCAAACATTTGTAAATACCTAACTGAAAAAAGTGAAATATAAGGTTATACTTGTTGGTTTTAAAAAAAGAGCCCAGGGAATGTGAGTAGAAAACTACAAAACAAGATATAGAAATGAACTAGAAACATATGATAAAACATCAGATATCAGAGAAAGAGAAACCCCTAAAAGCTATCACAGTAAAAAGGCAGATAATCTGCAAGGGAAGAATGATCAATAACATTGAATAATTAACAAAATTCTCTGCAAGAAAGAGTAAAGAAATATTTTTTAAGCTGATGGGAACTTTATTTTCAATCTAGAATTTTATACATGGTAACATCATAATTTTAAAATAAGCTGATTGTAGAATGAGGATAAAATAATGACATTACTAGATAAATAGAGATGCAGAACAATTGGCAGTCATGACCTGAAAATATCTTTTTACAAGAATAAAAATTAATCTAGAAGGAAATATTGGAATGCTAACATAATTTATACCTATTGGGGGAAAATCCATATAGTAGCCTATAAAGTAAAAAGTGAGAGGTTTCTGCCCCAATACCTTTTTGTGGTGTGTTCTCATATATTTATTCAGTGCCTATGTAAACATTGATATATACATGTAGACATAATATATTTTATCCTTTAAACATGAACTCACTGTATGCAAAATTATTTGTGCTTTTTCCACGCAAAGAATATCATTAACTCCTACCATATCAGCATATGCATGTCTACCTTATTATAATTATTTTGCTGTCTGTATCCCACAGTATGCCCATATGTTTTAGGATGGTTGACTAAGAAACAAATGCAGAGACACTCATATATATGTGTAAGAGCTTTATATCAAGAAGTAATGATATCTCAAGCAAATATCCCAGCCCAGTCCAGATCAAGTCCATAAGACGGATACTATTCCATAAGTCCAGTACTAGTCCATAAATCCTTCTACAGACTCATTGTCACAGGGAATGATGTTGAATGCAGGAAGATCACTGGCGGGTGCGTGAAAAGTCTTGTGGCTCCAGTGGGGGTGGAATCATCTCAGCACTGGTGTGGTCTCCACGTGGCTCCTGCAGCTCTCCGAGTAGCTCAACAGCAGGAAAGTGAGCAGAGAGAGATGAGGAGTTTCCCAGGACCTCCTTATGAGGAGGGCACAGCCACAGGGAGGCACCAGCAAGCTATGACCTGATTGACAGACTAGTCTCCATACCTACCCTTCAAGTTTACGTGAAATTATATAATGACCACACCTATACTGTGTATATTTATACTATGTTTAATATCTTTAGGCATCACAATTACATTTTAGGAAAACTTTTTACCTGTATTTCCTACAGGATAGTAGTTGTTAGTTGTGATGGAGTTGGTTCCAACCCTACAGAACACAGCACAGCTTGGTCCCGCCCCATCCTCACAATTTTCCCTATGTTTGAACTCCTTGTTGAAGTCACTGTGTCAATCCATCTCTTTGAAGGTCTTCCTCTTTTTTGTTGCCCCTCTACTTAATCAAGCATGGTGTCCTTTTCCAGGAAGAGATGGGTCAAAGTATATGTACATTTAAAATGTTTGTAGATTTCTGCCAAAATGACTTCTAAAAAGATTATACTAATTTATAGTCAGACTAGAAGTACATATTATGCAATCTTTTTCCCTCCGTCATATTATACTGTCTTGGCAGAAAGGAATTTTTGAATGAATGAGTTAAAGTAGGATGTGTGTGAAGTGTTGAATGTAAAAGTGATGTTTGGCGCTGTAAGCCTTCACCTAATTCACAGTAGAAACTCAATCACGGATCATATGCAAGAATGGGACTGCTGAGCATGTTTAGTCGTGTACTTAAGAGTTTGAAAAAACATGTTTAGAGGGAAAATATATATATAAATCATCAATTGCTTGGGTCTCCAAATGAGAATAAAATGCAGAAGGCTAATTATAGAGGGTTAACTATGAAGGTAATTTTTTGTTTCATTTTGCTAATGCAACAAATATTTGAGTATGTTTATGTGCTAGATATTGGATTAGAACCAGAGGCACTGTAATTTTGGAGGACATTGCAGTTTTGTAGAATTTAACGCATATGAAATATATTAATTCAAAAAATATATATTAATTCTTTGAATTACGTTAAAGCTAAAATGTCTCTCCATTTTGCAAATGCTTAGTACTAGTGACAAAGAGACAAACACTAGTATTTATTTTAAAAGATTATATTGAGGACTTCCAGGCAAGAGAGCAACTGAGTAGCACATGTCAGGGACTCTGAGGAGAACAGTGCAAAGGACCTACTGAAAGGGATATCCTACATGTCAAGACCACAGGATTTTCAGCATAAAGATAAATTCACTGACATTAGAGAGCAGCCATGTCTGCCAATTAGAATCCCCTTGGTCCCCGGGGGCGTTCAGCCAGCCAAGAGCAGAATTCTGGGTCTGCAGATCGAGGCGATATCTGGGACTGGGGCTGAGGGGTGGAGGAGCAGCCGAGCTGCAGGAAGGTAATTCTAAGGGACAAGACCAAGGCAGGTAAAAATACAAATAGCTTTGGCTCTCCACCCTGGCCAAAAGAGCCCCACTGGTTAACCGGCTGCACTGGCTCTTTATTAGGGCAAAAACACATCCTACCAAGCTGCACAGGGAGGAGTCAACAGGGCAGCCAAGAGAGGGCAAAAGTGGAGAACACAAGCCGAGGGGGCTGGAGCCCCACTCAACAAATCTAATCCTCCTTCCCTGAGTACAGCTCAGCACAGCCCCTGCCGCCAAGACACCCCAAAAGCCCAAGACCTTAAAAAGCACAGCTCCTCCAGGGCTTTCCTTTATTTCACTTTTTAAACTTCTTTGGAAGCAGCCACCACACACCTGGTTCATTAACAAAGTATTATCATAACAAAACAAGGAGAAACTACAGCAGATTTTACAAAGTTCTGAGCAAAATTTAGAGTGCAAACAAACATACATTCACAGCTCCCCTGCATCTTACTCTAGTATTATTTATCCTGTTATTGTTCTTAAAACTTTTGTCTCTTGCACCTTGCTTTAATTTTCCTTACTTTAATCTAAATATCTAAAGGTTTACTTCATAATACTATTACGCTATCTTTTAGTTTCAGTTTTTCGTCATCAAATTATTTCCTTCTCATCCTCATAAAACCCAAAACGGACACTACTCTGACATTGAAAAAAATCTTTTTATTTCTATCAAATGCGAGTAACCATTCTTTCATCATTGCAAATTAGGCATTTCGGGGGCTTAATCTTTCTTCCTTTAACTTATCAAATAACACCAACCAATCCTTCCCATTTTTTTTAACCTGTAGTTCCTTTCACTTTCCCTCCCCTAACCCTTCCTCCCCTGCTTTCTGATCACTCCCCTAACACCTAATCTAACACACTTCTCCAGATACTTCATACAAACTGTCCACTACCCCTCTACTACACCACCTAACAGAGTTAACATGCCCACAGGACACCATCTACCTAACACTCCTAATAGTGACTCCAAGATGTCAAGAAGACAACATAAGATATTGGTGCACACAAGAAGACAAGGGAAACAGAAACAAAAACCTGAATGCTAACCAGACCTAAATGTAATGCCTAAACTTGAACAGGTTATAGGTTTATCAGAAAAGAATTTAAACGAATGATGATAGCTCTCGGGCAAGAGTTAAAGAAAGAGTCTGAGAAAAAAAGTGAAATAGTAGAAAAGCTACAGGTAGAATCACCCACCTGGTGGTCCTAGTGTTAGACCAGAAAATTAAGAGGTAAGGAGTTCAATATTGGGAGGCTGAGTGCTAAAAATAGATTCTGTGTACTAGGGCATGGTCCAGATCTCCTCCTTTGGTTTTCACCCAAGAAGTAATTCGAGAACTTCCTTAAATGCTCTAAATTCACTATGCCTGCCTGCGGCCTCTGCTAACCCTTCACCAGGTCCAGCAGGATGGCCTCGGCTACTCTTTCCTACACCCTAGAACTGTAGTGAGCAGTAATGTCCCAAGGCTGCCGTCTAAAGGTGGCCATACATCCCCTTATAGAAGGGTCACAAGGAAGAGATGAGCCAGTTGGTGCAGTATAGCACCGATGAAACATGCAACTTTCCTCTAATTCTTTAATGTTTCTTCCCCCACACTATCATGACCCCAATTTACCTTACAAATCTGGCTAGACTAGAGCATGTTTGTAGGTATGGATAAGAGCTCGCAAAAAGGGAATCCAGGACAGATAAACCCCTCAGGACCAATAATGAGAGTAGGGAGGGAGGTAGGGAGGGGAAAAATGAAGAGTTGATACCAAAGGATCAAGTAGAAAGAAAATATTTGAAAATGATGATGGCAATATATGTATAAAAGAACTTGACACAATGGATGTATGTAATGATTGTGATAAGAGCTGTAAACGCCCTCAATAAAATGATTAAAAAATAATAATATCATGTTCAGCCTTCATTTGGGTTTCAGTAATTCCTCTCAGTTACATTGCCCTTGACCAAGCCCTACCAGGCTTCCTACATCCTCCTCACCATCAATTTTAGATCACTTGTTGTTCACTTGTGTCCCTGGATTTGTTAACACCCACTTCCTTTCCCCTGCCTCCCCCTCTTCCATGTCCCCCTGGAACCTCGGTCCTGTTATTTTCTCCCCCAGATTGTTTATACTGCCTATCTTATCTAGCTAGACCTGTAGAGACAATAATCTGCACAAAAACAAGACAGAGCAAAAAAAAAAGCAACAAAAGAAAACAAACCAATGACAAAAAAAGTCTATAAATAGTTCAAGGTCTTTTTGTTGAACTTCAGGAGTGTTTTCTGGTCGAGTCTTAGGGGGTACCATGCCCTGGTCCCAAAGTCTATTTCTGGTATTCCCTGGGGACTTCATTGCTCTGCTACCTACCCTTGTTGTTCTGTTGTATGCCCTTAGTGTTGCACCTCAGTGTGGTGGGGTCAGATCGGGCACAATTCTCACATTGTGTCTCCAATGTTGTCCCCTGTAGCACTAGGGGTCAGTGAGGGACATCATGTCTCATAGTGTGGCCAGCCCTATTGTCCTCTCCTTGCATTGGCTACTCTGAGCAGTAATATCATCCTCAGGGCTTGGTGGGCTGGGATATGCTCCACTCTCTCTTCCTCCCCCTTCATTTGCTCCTGTGTGCGCTGATCAGACATGTCCCTCTTCTTGAGCTGTAGCTTCAGTGCTATCCTCTGAAGTAAATTCTTCTCGGGGAAGGGGTAGCTGTCCATGAAGTTGGGATTGGGGCCAGCCCCTCAGACCTCTTTAATGAAGGCTGAACATGATAGTGGGGCAAGAGGAAAGTAAAAGGAAATAGAAGAAAGAAGTAGGAGGCAAAGGGCATTTATAGAGGTCT
>NW_022105611.1:6450060-6458928 GCF_000313985.2 Echinops telfairi | reverse complement strand
AGATATGACAAAATAATAATAATTTATAAATTATCAAGGGCTCATGAGGGAGGGGGCAGCAGGGAGGGAGGGGATAAAATGAGGAGCTGATGCCAAGGGCTTAAGTGGAGAGCAAATGTTTTGAGAATGATGAGGACAATGAATGTGCAAATGCGCTTTACACAATTGATGTAGATATGGATTGTAATAAGAGTTGTATGAGACCGCAATAAAATGAGTTAAAAAAAAGAAAGAAATGTACAATACAGAAACTATACAGAAAACTATCACCATTACTGCAAGAAATTAAAAAGGACCTACATAAATGGAAGAATATCCCATGCTCACGGATAGGCAGACTTAATATTGTGAAAATGACAATGCTATTAAAACAATCTACAGATACATTGCAGTACTAATTCAAATCCCAAGTTAATTCTTGAAAGAAATAGAAAAACTAATCACCAATTTCATATGCATAGGCAAAAGACCCAGGGTAAGCAAAAACTTCTTTAAAAGAAGAACCAAGCAGGAGGCCTAGCACCGCCTGACCTAAAAACTTACTACAGAGCCACAGTAGTCAAAACAGCCCAGCCCAGTACTGGTACAATGAGAAAAACATAGGCCAATGGCCAAGGACAGAAAACCCAGTCATAAATGTACCAGCCTACAGATTTAGTCAAAATCTAATGTTTCACAAAGGACCTACCAATATCCATTGGGAGAAAGACAGCCTCTTCAACAAAAGGTGTTGAACAAATTGGATTTTTATATGCAGAAGAATGAAACAAGACCTATGCCTTTCCTCATGCACAAAAACAAACTCAAGATAGATTAAGAACCTAAATGTAAACCTCAAAGCTCTCAGGATCATCAATGAGAAGTCTGGAACAAACTTAAGGGCCCTATTGCGTGACACACGTAGAGTACCAGGTATGAGGGAGGAGACACACATAGTAGAAGACAAGGTAGATGATGTGGACATCCTGAAATTGCATCACTTATGCATATCAAAAGACTTTATCGGGCGAGTGAAATGAGAGCCCATTGATTGGGGGGGAAAAATCTTACGAACAACACATCAGACAGAGGGCTAATTACCAAAATATACAGAACTTTACAACAGCTCAATAAGAAAATAAAAAGAGACCCAATTAAGAAATGGGGAAAACACATGGACAGTTTAACAAACATGAAAAAATGCTCATGACCACTAGCCATCAGGGATATGCAAATTAAAATCACAATGAGTTACCACTTTATACCCACAATGCTAGCCCAAATTAAAAAACAAACAGAAAACAAGAAATTCTGGAGAGGGTGTGGAGAGAATAGAACTCATGTACACTTTTGGTGGACTTGTAAATACATACAGCCACTGTGGATAATGATATCTTGATACTTAAAGCAACTGTGAATTGAATCCCATATGATTCAGCAAAACACTATTAGGCATATGCGCTAAAGAAATGAGAAATACAACATGAGTGGAAGTATACTTTTCCATGTTCATAGCAGCACAGTTCGCATTAGCAAGAAACTGGAAGCATTCCCAAAGGCCAGAGAATGGCATATATACACAATGGAATAACATGCAGCCCTAAAAAGCAGTGATGAAAGCCTGAAACACCACATGACATGGAAGGACCTGGAAATCATTATGCTGAGTAAAGTGGGTCAATAACAAAAGGACAAGTATTGTTTAATTTCACTACTATAAGAAGAAACCCAAATTAAACAAATTGAACCAAATCTGAGAACCAATTCCTCAACAAAAGTCGAAAAGGCTACCTATCGGCTACAAACCATACATCTTTTCCCTTTTGCGCACTTTACAGGCGTCAACTTGAAGGAGACCTCACATTGGTAGGGTCACTCCTTCAAGATGGGGTAAATGGAAGATGACCATACATTTGTGTCTATCCAGCATCGAGACAAAGCTGGGGCAAATAGGAGTAATGGGAGAATCTTGCTGGAAAATTGAGCTAAGAGGGAGGGTACCATCTACATTTTGGAGGAGACTGATCGTTCTGTTGATGAATATGGTGTGTGTTTGTATGGCATGTGTTTGGGGAGAAGTCAGGTTGCACATCGGGAAGGGATGCTATACAATGATTATAGGAAACCTAGGGCAACAATGGGCCTGAGGTTATGCTCCTGGGCAGACACTATGAATACATTTCTACCCAACCTTCAGTGAACCACACCATGGACTAAGTCTCATAATGACTGTGGAAGCTTGTGAGGGTAAAGTTGTTTGCTTCTTAGGCAAATGGGGCAGGACCACCACCTTCCACGGTTCATGGTCCATGGGAGAATGCTCAATGTAATAAAGACATTAAGGAAACAAACAGAAATAATAAATATGTTATAAGTATTTCTGAATCTTGCTTTCTTCTATATGCAGAATACGATACTTTTTAATTCCACCTCCACTAAGTTTTTCATTCATTCACTGTCTAATTAAATACACAAGACACTGTTCTAAGCATTTTAGAGAGTAACTAAGATATATTAAAAATAGATCTCAAAAGATATAGCGTCTGAGGTCTTAAAGGCTTGAAGTTAAACAAGCAGCCATCTAGCAGGGAAGCAAATATGCCCACATGGAAGAAGCACACCAGCCTGTGTGATCATGAGTTGTCGACGGGATAAGGTATCAGGTACCAGAAGATCCAAAACAAATAACTACATCGATGCGAATGAGGGAGTTGGAGTTGAGACCCAAAGCCCATCTGTAGACAATTGGATATCCCCCCACAGAAGGGTTATAAGGAAGGGATGATTCAACCAAGGTGCAGTATAGCTCCGATGAAACACATATCATTCCATTCCGTTTCTCTGGTTCCTTAATGCTTCCCTCCCCGCCCCCCCCAACTACTATGTCCCAGTTCTACCATATAAATCTAACTAGACCAGAGAAGACACATCAGCATAAATAAGACCTCTGGACACATGGAATTGAGGACAGATAAACCCTTCAGGAATAGTAGTGGGAGTGGTGATATCATGAAGTTAGGGGGACCGTTGGGCAGGGGGAAGGGGGAGAAAGGGGGAGCCCATCACAAGGTTATATAGAACCCCCATCCCCCTGAAGGGCACAAATAAGAGAATTGTAGGTGAAGGGAAACAATGGACAGTGTAAGCTAGAAATAATATCAATAATATATAATTGATCAAGGATTCACGAGGGTGGGGGAGGGAGGGGAAAAAAGAGGAGTTTATACCAAGGGCTCAAGTAGAAAATGTTTTGGAAATGATGATGGTAACATATGTACAATTGATGTATGGAATGTTATAAGAGCTGTAAGAGCCCCCAATAAAATGATTTTAAAAAATAAAATAAAAACAGATCTGTCTTCAATGAACTTATGATGAGAGGAGATTTATTTAAAGTGTAAAGGTAAGTGAAGATGTCCAACAATTTTCATTAGCTCATTCAGAACAAGATGCACAGTTGTACATATAGTTACAAGAAGAACAAAGAGTAGGGCATCCACAGCGATGAAAGAATCTGCTGAGATGAGTAGGTCATCTCCCTGGTAACCTCATCCCAGCTTTTTATTTGTGGCAGAAACTGTGCTGCATGTTCAGCAAACTCACTTTGTCTTCCTTTCCTGCTCAGAAAGGACCCTTGTGGGGCTACAGGGTATGGTGGACTGCTAAGTGCAAGATGAGGAGTCGTTGCAGCCCATCAGCGGCACCCAGGAGCAAAGATGAGGCTACCTGCTCTTGTAAAGATTTTAAAAAAAATCATTTTGTTGGGGGCTCGCACGACTCTTACCACAATCCATATATCCATCCATTGTGTCAAGTATATTTGTACATTTGTTGTCATCATCATTCTCAAAACATTTGCTTTCTACTTGAGCCCTTGGTATCAGCTCCTCTCTAGTAAATATTTATAGCCTGGAAAATCCTAAATGTAGCATTGCTATGGAAGTGTTTTTTTTCAGTAAGAGATCAAAACGTCTTGCTGGCAGTACGAATAGGTTTTGTTTATGTTTTCTTGGTCAGACAGAACAACTAAGAAAAAGAACATAAAACCACCGCCGTCTAGTCAACAGTGGCTCACAGTGACCCTCTCGGCTGAGCAGAACTGTCCCTGTGGGTTTGTGAGACGGAATCTGTTTACAGGACCAGAAATATGGATATTTTCCTCTCTCCTCAGAGCAGCTGGTGGTTTCCAACTGATGACCTTGCAGTTAGCAGCCCAACGCATACCGCACTAGCCCAAAAGCCATAGATGCGCAAGTTCTTTATATAAAATGGTGCATGGTATATTCGAGCTTAAATTCTGAGCACCTCAGCGTTCCAAAGGCTGTGGATGGCAATGATCGCCCCAAATCCTTTTGTAGAGTCCCCACATAGATTAAGCCTCCATCGAATTCTTTCTGGTCATTAACGAGGATCTAGATAAACTCATCCTCAGGCAGAGTGCTTTGGAAAGTAGATTACCTCCGCGCCTCTCCAGCCAGTCCGTGGAGGGGCAGTTTCTTGGATTGCCTGGGTGTGTGCTTGATGAAGATCACCTTACTGGGGACAGTACAGGGGGTTGCATACTCATGAGCCATGCCCTATAGGTCTCACCTTTGACTGCCTTGGACAGAAGGTCCTGGACCAATCTTGTAAGCCTTTCTAACTGACATTATGTAACATGTCTCAATCTTGGCTATGTTCCTGCTCTTGGAGTCCTAGTAGTAATTGTGATGTATTGCTAAACTAGCAATCATGAATCTGTGACTGTTCCTTTGTTCTATGCTTATCTAACTACCATCCCAACTGTGACTCCTTGGATGAGATTTTCTCCTCCTGCTAACGCCTCCCTCATCTGAATGATTTGTCTGCACCTTTGTGTTGTCTCTGTCCGTTTTAAGACTTGATAAGTGTACTCCTTAAAGTAGACTTGAAATAGGGTTGCTTTTGTACCCTAAAACAATTATTTGCATATAACCTACACACATCTTTTTGTAAACTTTAATTCATCGCTAGATTAATTTGCAGATGCCAACTTTAATCGCACTTTATGATCCCACTTAGTTTTGAGAGATTGCTTTAATCACTTAATTGCTTTTTAGGAGCCACTTTGCTTTCAAAGAAGCAGAAGGTGCATGTAGGTCTCACCAAAGAGATGTGAGGCCAGCAGTGTTCCAGTGAGAGCTGGGAGAGACTGGGAATCTGTAAAGCAGTGTTGGCGGGGCGTGGTGTGGCTTGTTCCAGCAGTGCAGACCTACACACCACTCCATTTGTGTGGCTTGGACATAGTGCTGGGCACACAGCAATTTCAAGTTTAGCTATGTGCTGCTTTCTAGAAAAATTATCTTGAATGCCTTCTGTCCGCTCTTGGTTGTATCTGCAGATGCAGAACCTATGAATATGGAGGGCAAATTGTAATATCAATTAAACCACTCCCAGGGCTGCTTCTTGAAAACAACACTGAGGAATCCGTGTCCACGGACAGTAACTGACCTGTTTGGTTTTGGTTACTAAACCTAAGGAGCCTCTGGGGGTTACGGACACTGAGGCTCTCTTGCTAAGTGAAAAGCTGTAGGCTGGAGCCCACCCCAAGCTGGCTTGGTAGAAAGG
This sequence comes from Echinops telfairi, assembly GCF_000313985.2. Lineage (NCBI taxonomy): Eukaryota > Metazoa > Chordata > Mammalia > Afrosoricida > Tenrecidae > Echinops > Echinops telfairi. The sequence goes on along the minus strand of NW_022105611.1, from coordinate 6,453,363 downwards.
TCTGGTGATCACTCCTGACAAATCAGCTAAGGTCTCTGGAGCGCAGTTCGACTCTGACACGCATGAGGTTGCCTTGAGACAGGACCGATACCACAGCAGCTGGTCAAACAAAAACTACCGTAAGCATATGCCTTTCAGTGACCTGATCATTCCACTCCGAAGAAAAACGAAAACATGTGTCTACAAAAAGACAAGAAAAGGAATGTTCATAGCAGCTTTATTCATAGTAGTCCCCAATTTGTAAAAATCCTAGTGTCCATAAACAGAGTGGGGAAATCATGCTGTGTCCATGCAATAGGCTATCACACAGCAAGAAAAAGAAATGAACTTAGCTCTAGACACAGCAACATGCACAAAATCTGGAGGAAAATAACCAGACTTAGAAGTGCATTATTGTATGCTTCTATTGATACAGATGTTAGGAACCAGCAAAACAACACGATGATGATAAAATTCAAAACAGTGATCACATTCTTTGCGATTGTATTAACAGGGAAGGGACACAAGAGATCATTCTGGGGTGCTGGGAACATCCTTTTCTTTATGCTAGGTAGGAGTTTCTGTAATGTGAAATTGTACCAAGTTGTAAATTAAGGAACCCTGATGGCATGGTGGGTTACACACTGGACTGTTGACCATCCGCTGAGCAGTTAGAAACCGTCAACCGCTCTATGGGAGAAAGAGGGGACTGTCTACTTCTGTAAGACCCATAGTCCCGGAAACCCACAGTGGCAGTTTGAGTCAGAATCAGCTTGATGGTAGTGATTTTTCTTCTTTTTCTTTCCTTTCTTGGAGTGGCACAGTGACTAAGCGCTCTGCTGTTAACCAAAAGGTTGGTAGTTTGGACCCACTAGCTGCTGCTCCTCAGGAGATAGCTATCGAAGTCTGTTTCTTTTCTTTTTTTTTTTTAAATCATTTTATTAGGGGCTCATACAACTTTTATCACAATCCATACATACATCAATTGTGTAAAGCACATTTGTACATTCATTGCCCTCATCATTCTCAAAACATTTGCTCTTCACGTAAGCCCCTGGCATCAGGTCCTCATTTTTTCCCCTCCAACCCCGCTCCCCCCTCCCTCATGAACCCTTGATAATTTATAAATTATTATTTTGTCAAATCTTGCCCTGTCCGACGTCTCCCTTCACCCACTTTTCTGTTGTCTCCCCCCCAGGGAGGAGGTCACATGTAGATCCTTGCAATCGGTTCCCCCTTTCCAACCCCCCCTCCCTTTACCCTCCCAGTATCGCCACTCACACCACTGGTCCTGAAGGGATAATCTGCCCTGTGTTTCCAGTTCCTATCTGTACTAGTGTGTACATCCTCTGGTTTAGCCAGACTTGCAAGGTATAATTCAGATCATGATAGTGGGGGGGCCGTGGGGGAGAGAGCATTTAGGAACTAGAGGAAAGTTGTATTTTTCATCATTGCTACATCGCACCCTGACTGGCTCGTCTCCTCCCTGAAACCCTTCTGTAAGGGGATGTCCAGTGGCCTACAAGTGGGCTTTGGGTCTCCACTCCGCACTCCCCCCCTCATTCACTATGGTAAGATTTTTTGTTCTGATGATGCCTTATACCTGATCCCTTCGACACAGTGTGATGTGATCGCACAGGCTGGTGTGCTTCTTCCATGTTGGCTTCTTTGCTTCTGAGCTAGATGGCTGCTTGTTTACCTTCAAGCCTTTAAGACCCCAGATGCTATATCTTTTGATAGCCGGGCACCATCAGCTTTCTTTGCCGAAGTCTGTTTCTGTGAAGATTTATTGCCCTAGAAACTCTATGGGGACACTTCTACTCTGTCCTATAGGGTTGTTAGCAGACAGAATGGACTCAACAGCAATGGAAAAGGGCCACCAAGACAGTGTGCTGACCATTGCACACTGCAACAAGTACCGCGCATGAAAACTGTCCCACAATCAGCACACACAGCGACACATGAGAAGCAACGAAGAATACCAGATACGAAACAGGAGGAACCTGTATCCCTCAGAAACTACTTAGAAGAACTCATCCTGAAGAGCTGGCTAAACTGCGTTGGACCTTGTGGGAACACGAAAGAAACCTTTATTATATGAAGCCCCTGAGATTAGAGGGTTCTTTTTAAATCTCAGCATAGCCTAACCTTTCTTATATAATACAGTGCTCATCACTTTGGAAGTTAGCATGATCTAAACCCTATTCTACCAATTGGCAGGGTCAGCACCTAGTTTGATGGGTGTTACAGAGACTATGGATAGAAGAGCCATACCAAGGATTTGCACCTCACCACAGTATCCCTTGGAGACCGCCGTGTGTCTTGGTATCAGTCTTCCCAGGGAACTAGGAGGTTCCCAGTGAGGGGCCATGCCAGCCTCTTCTTTCTTGGTATAGTAGGTCCTTCTCTGCTGGCTTCTCTCTCCATCTCACGTAAGATAAAAAGTAATGAATTCTGCCAATTAGGGGTGATCTTCCCCTAGATCTGGGCTGTGATTTGATTAAGGACATTGCATACCATTCTAATCCCTAATTACATCAAAGCAGTGGTTGCAACAATGGAGTCAAACATCAGAATAATTGCGAGGTTGGGGCAGGACGACACTGTGTTTCCTTCTGTATACATCGTGGTTTTATGAGTTGGAACCAACTGAGTGTCACCTGAAAACAAGAACAACAGGGCTAGTCACATCAGGTCAAGTCATGGGGGGAAATACATCATTACATCACTGTTGCATTAAGTCACCACATAGCTGCCAAACCACTGAAAATCACGGGCCAGCCAAGCTAACACATATTTTAGGGGGTACACAATTCAGTCCACAACATATGGAATGAACACATAACACAAAACTTCTGCCAGTTCAACTTCTGTTATTGTTGTAAGGTGCTGTCAAGTTGATTCTGACCCCTAGCAGTCCCACGGACAAGGGAATGAAGGACTGCCGGGCCCTGGGCCATCCTCCCCCTTGTTTCCATGTTGGAGCCCATTGTTGCAGACACTGTGTCAAGCCATCTTGTCAAATATCATTGACCTTCTACTTTACCAAGCATGATGTGTTATTTTCCAGGGTCTCTCCTGATATTTTCCAGGGACTGGGCTCTCCTGATAACACGCCCAAAGTACTTGAGATGAAGTCTCACCATCCTTGCTTGTAAGAAGCATTCTGTCTGGACTTCTACAGGTTCATTTCCTGCACCATAATTCCAATGCATCGATTCTTCTTTGGTCTTCTGTATTCGATGTCCAACTGTCACACGCTCCCTTCCCCCATGCTTTCTGTTGTTCCTCTCCCTGTAGAGGGGTGGATGGTTATGTGTCAAT
>NW_022105611.1:6404777-6448420 GCF_000313985.2 Echinops telfairi | reverse complement strand
TGATGCCCCTCACTGACCTCCAGGGCTACAGGGGACAGCACTGGAGACACAGAGTGTGAATTGTGCCCAGCCTGACCCCCAACACCCACCTCACCCAACCCCACTAGAGCAAAACACGGAGGGAGTAAACCCGAACAGCAAGGGGAGCAAAACAATGAAATTCCAGAGGAACCAGAAAAGAGACCTTGGAATGGGTCGGCAGGGCGGGGCACTTCACCAGATCAGATTGCAAACATTCAGAAGGGTCAGCAGACAGACCTGGAACAGTTTATAGGGTTGTTTGTGTTTTTTCTTTCTTTTGTTTTTCTCATATCTATCGATACAGGATAGGCAGGATAATCGCTCCTGAGGAGCAAACAATGGGGCTGGGGGGACATGGGAGAGGAGGAGGTGGGAGAAAGGGAGGGGGGAGCCAACAAACCCTGGGACAAGGGAACAATAAGAGATCTAAAATAGATGGTGAGGAGCATGTAGAATGTCTGATGACATTGTAGCTGAGAGAAAGTACTGAGAGTCGAATGAAGATCGAACATGATAGTGGGAATGGAGGAAAGTAAAAAGAAGTAGAGGAAGGAGCTCCGGAGGCAAAAGATTTTTTTTAACAAGGCAAAAGATATTTATAGAGGTATAGGCATGCATATATGTAAATATATTAATATATAAGTATAGGGATTTAGGTCTATGTACATATATTTAAAGGTTAAACATGAAGGTAGCAAACAGGCATTGGGTCTCTACTCAAGTACTCCCTCAATGCAAGACCCATTTGTTCTAATAATCTGGCATTCTTTGATGCTCACCTTCCTGACACAACACCTTGCTGAAGTCAAGATAGGTGCATAAGCAAATGCGGTGAAGCAAGGGGGTGGTGCCTGGTTCTTAAAAGATATAACATATGGGGCCTTAAAAGCTTGAAGTTAAACAAGCAGCCATTTAGCAGGGAAGCAACAAAACCCACATGGAAGAAGCACACCAGCCTGTGTGATCACGAGGTGTCTACTGGATAAGGTATCATGCATCAGAAGACCAAAAACAAACAAATATATTGATGCAAATGATGGGAGGTGAGGTGGTGGTGGAATGGAGACCCAGTCCATCTGTAGACAATTAGACATTCCTCACAGAAGGGTCACAGGGAAAGAGACAGCCAGGGTGCAGCACAGCACCGACGGAACACACAACATTCCTCTAGTTCTCTTATGCTTCCTCCCCACCACTATCATGACCCCAGTTCTACTGTACAAATCTGGCTAGACTGGGGCATGCACACTGGTACAGAGAAGAGCTCTCAACACACGGAATCAAGGACAGATAACCCCCTCAGAAACAGTAATGGGCATAGTGATACCATGAGGGTAGGGGGAAGGTGGGGGGAGAAGGGGGAAAAGTGGCAAACTGACTACAATGGTCGACATATAACTCCCCCTACTCCCCAGGGGGATGTACAACAATAATGTGGGCAAAGGGAGAGAGTGGGTGGTGTAAGATATGAAAATAATAATAATTTAATAATAATTTATAATTTATCAGGGATCCATGAGGGTGTGAGGGTTGGGGAGGGAGGGATAAAAGGGGAGCTGATAACAAGGGGATCAAACAGAAAGAAAATATTTTGAAAATGATGATGGAAACATATGTACAAATGTGCTTGATACAATTGATGTGTGGATTGTTGTAAGAGCTGTAAGAGCCCCCAATAAACCGATTTCAAAAACAAACCATGAATTTTTCTTACAGATTTGTAGAAATAAATGAGTCATAAATAGTTCCACATTACATTATGTGCAATTGTAATCTTTAAATATCACTTTCAATTTAAAGGAACTACACCTGAAAATTTTTTAATATTTCATGTTTTTTCTATATTTTTCTGGATCCTCAGCCTCTCTTCTCACATACTTGCCTTTTTTGAAACAGTGGTTCTCAATCTGTGGGTTGCGACCCCTTTGGGGGCCTAATGACCCTTTCACAGGGGTTGTCCAATTAATAACAATAGCAAAATTACAGTTGTGAAGTAGCAACGAAAATAATTTTATGGTTGGGGGTTACCACAACATAAAGAACTGTGTTAAAGAGTTGCAGCATTAGGAAGGTTGAGAACCACTGCTTTAAAGTAAAAATCATATATATATATGACAAAATATTTAGACTTTTCCTTCATGCATTATTTTAGCAGCTTTATTGCCATATAATTCACTTCTCACAAATTCAATAGTTCAATGACATCAAAGAGAGTTGTATAATCAATCATCACCACAATCAGTGTTAGAACATTTTCTTCTTTCTTGTACTCGTCATTTTTGCTCCCATTTTCTCCCAACCTCCCCTGACCTGCCCCTAAGGAACTATTGTTACAGTTGCTGTTTCTATAGATTTCCTTATCCTGGATTTGATATACAGAAAAACATTAAAAAAAAAAAAGACAAAGTGAAACAGATAAAAACCTCAATCAAAAGGAAAGTAGAAAATATTAAAAACATTAGAGCAAATTTAAATGGAAAATAAGGGAGATCAAATGATACGGTGTTAAAGTTTACCCCAACTGCATGTGCAACAGCACACTTTCCAACCCATCCTGCATGATAGTAAAGATATTCGCAGCCTTGGTCCATGGTCAGTGGGCATTCACTACAGGCTTAACCCATGTGTATTTCCCCTGAATTGAAAACAAACCCCACCCCCAAAATCTGAAACAGCTTTAAAATGGGTCAAAAGGGAGATCAAATGATAAGATATTCCATTTTGACCCTAGGATGCCCGCCATATTTGACTTTACAATGCTGTCCAATAGCAGGGTTATTCACATCCCTTAATTATAATTTCATGGAATTCACTGGAGGCTTAATCTTTGTGGGGACCCCGAAAATGAATTTTGGGCTTTCACTACCATCTATAGCCTTCTGCAAACCAGGTATTCACAATTTAAGGTCTTATACCATTCCCTTCTGTAGATTTGGAGTTTATTATTTACAATCCTTGAATTACACAGGCTGGTGCGCTTCTTCCATGTGGACTTATTTGTTACCTCACTTAGATAACTGCTTGTTTGAGAACAAGTCCTTAAGATCCCAGATACCATCCATCTAATTTCTTCACCACCCTCTGCTAATGCACCCATATCTTCAGTGATCACTTCATATCAGGATTGTTATTAATAGCTCTTAAACCTGTCCATACATTACATTTTATTAAGGATCTTTCCTTTTATATATCATCTTGAGTTACTTTCTAGTGTCTTTCTCTTCCATCAACTGAACTCCCATTAATATGTTTTGTATGGCTGATCTGGTGGATTTGTACTTGCCTAGCTTGTTTCTCTGTAAATGTTTTAGATTTAGCCTTACTTTTGAAGGATGGTTTCATTGGGTACAGTATTCTTGGTTGACAGTTTTTCAATTTTTCCTTTTAGCACTTTAAATATACCATTGCATTGTCTTCTAGCCTCCAATGTTTTAAAGGAAAAATAGGTACTTAATTTTATTGGGGATTCTTTACTTGTGCCTGCTTGCTTCTCTCTCACTGCTGCAGGATTTTCTTTTTCTTTTTTTATAGTCGCATCTTTATTAGAAAGTCTCGTCTGCCAACTCTGCGTTTTCCACCAACCCGGGGAGCGGACACTTTCACAGGCTTCACGATCGTTTTTTCAGGTGCTGCATTTGTGGGGGCCTTAGTAGTGGCCATTGCTGCCTTTTTTACTTCCTTGGCAGCCCCGATAATCTGTTCTCGTTGGGCCTTTCTAACTTCAGGTTTCTGATTCCTCTTGGCCATTATATCAGCAAGAGATGCCCCAGGGATGGCCCTCTGAAATTTGACTGCACGGCGGGTTCTTTTCTTTTGAATTTCTTCCAATTGCCCCTTCTTGTGCTTCCTCCTGTAGAGAACAGTCCAGTTTATCCGCTGAGGGCTCCTCTAGGAAAGGAATGCCGATTCGCATTTTGTATTAAGAAACTGGAAAACCTTTCCATTGGTCCTGGCGTAGCGCTGCCCGTGCCCGGGGTAATTCTTGTACCCGCTAAAGCCACACAGCTTGACTTTCATGGCTGCAGCAGCAGAAGACCTGGGAAGATGGCGAAGAAGAGGATTTTAAAAAACTAAGGGAGTACACTAGCAAGCCTCTCTTCAGTGGTGCTGCTGGATGGATTTGAACCTCCAATCTTTTGGTTAGTAGTTGAGAGAAAGCTGTGTGTGACAGTGGGAGACTGATAAACTAAAAAGGAATAATTCAATTGTAAATCAAATTTAGAGGAAATATAAAATATTGGGAGTTTTGGACTATGTGTTACTCTGGGTTGACTAGAGAAGCAAATTCATAGATACTCATATGTGTATAAGAAAGAGCTTTATATACCAGTGCAGTTTAATATTGAGAAAATATCCCAGCCCAGTCCAGATCAAGTCTATAAGTCTGATATTAGCCCATATGTCTGATACCAATCTATAAATTTCTCTTCAGACTCATGCAACACATACAATGACATCGAATGCAGGAAGATCATAGGTCAGTGGGTGGAAAGTCGTGTGAATCCAGTGGCAGTGGAAGCAGCTCAGTGCTGTCAGGGGTCCCCACATGGCTCCTCCAGCTCCAGGGCTCTAGTGTAGCACCATGTGTCTAGTTCGCAGGAATGTCTCGCAGGGAGTCAGCATGTTTCTCACTGCCAGTGAGCTATCTATCTCTCTACTGCCTCCAAATGAGGTCATCAAGCTGCTACCTGATTGACAGACTAAACTCCATCCCTTCACTCTAAGTCTCAAACTGACCACCGATTATGTAACTACCACAGACTAAAATATAAATGTGGCTTATTTTTGTCTCTCCAGATTCTAAAAGATTCTCAAAGTAGGAAACTCTCTTAATAGATATAGAAAGATCTGGCTATTCTCTGTAGGCCCTCCCAGCTATACAGAGGAGCTTTTTAGTAAAGGACATTTTCCAACAGTTCCCTCTCAGCCTAAAATGGGAAATGTTTGTCTCAAAGATTTGTGGATGTCTTTTCTGGGAGTGGATTATAATTTGATACATAAGGAGCTTCTTTTAAAAGAAAAAGTATATTGGTGGAGGCACTGCTTACTTGGATGAAAGAAAGAGCCTATGTATCACTGAAAAAGCATTTTTCAATATTTGTATGGAAAAATTTTATATTTACATTCTCAAAACAAATTACCTTAAACAAAATGATGTGTGGAAACATCTACAATTATGTTGCAGTAAAAGTGGATAGAAAATTGGAACCACATATTGCTGTTTGAAAATCTTGCCTAGTGTCAACAAAGGGAATGTTTGTCTTGACTGATGCTGGCCTTAAGCATTACCATAGTGTTATATGTAGTGTGAGCCATACTGGGCATTGTGCACTTTCCACATATGCATTTCGACCACAATTGTATGTAGACCTGAACAAGCCTAGTTTTGTTAAATCCTCTTCCCTTCTTTTTAGTAGGCATTTTCAAAATCAGACAAGAGCAGCAATCTTCAGCTTGTTTTTAACCATCTTCAGAGGCCATTGTATGAATTCCTCGAATGGTTCCTTCATTAACTCTTCATCTTCTATGGAGAAAGAAGAAATCCTTTGCTTTACCTGGCTGGTGAACTCTTAAAGGTTTTCTTTTTAAATGAAGCAACATGAAGGCCCAAGAGCATATCCAGTTGAGTCACTGGTCATAACTAGAAAGAACAGCCTATGGAGATACAGTGTTTGCCATTATCTTTAAGGCACACACCACCACCTCCACCTCCACCACTACCACCACCACTCTATAAAACCATAAAAACAAATGTACACCTGTGAATTGATTGGGTGTGAGCAAAGCTCCACTTGCAATTTTTCTTTTTCCCCTAAAGCCGTCTTTTCCTAAGGATTTATGAATGCCTTCCACTTTACGCCAATTGTTGGGGTGGGAGTCTCTAGCCATTCTCTGGGTTTGTATTCTCACACCGCACCCCTGTCTCTCCTATGCTTACTATTTGAATAATGAGCACCTGACTCAGCTGCTGTCACAAAATTGCTCCGTGGCTCCATGTTTGACTAGGGGTAACCTATAGTCGAACACGGCTGAGATCTGGCAAGACTTCCCAGGCACCACCCGTTTCAGGAAGACCTGTAACTGGGAGCAGGTCAGTTTCAACCAGCAAGCAGCCTGTGATTGCTTGGCCCTCTAAGGAGGGGCGGCGAGGGAGGACGTTTGTCCCAGCTGCCCTCTGGCAAACCTCTTCCTCCGCTGGTTTATTTAATCCCTTTCTTCCAACTACCCTCAGCCCTACTTGGCCAGGCTTTGAGAGGGCAGAGACTAATCCAAACCCCAAACCAAACCAAACCCAAATTCGCCACCATACAGTGGAATGGATTCTGAGTCTTGGGTTTCCAAGTCTGTACATCTTTCTCTGCCGAAAGACTGGAGCCCAATTTCGGGTTCCCAGCCAAGTGCTTTAACTATTGCGCCACCAGGGTTCCTCCCGACATCATTGTAAGATGACTTAAAATCATCTAGCAGCGGGCACCCGCCAAAGCACGCACAATTCACTGTGCGGGAGGTGGCTGGCCGGCGCTTGCGAGCTCTCAGCCCCGAGGCGCGTACTGGGACTAAGGTTCTCCAACGCTCCGTTTCCCTAGACGCGGCGAGTTCTGAGGCGTGCGCGTGCGCGTGCGGGCGCACGCCGAGGCCGCGGGAGCCCGCCCCCGGCGGAGGCTAGTTTGAGGGAGCGCGCACGCTCCGCCTCTTCCCGCCTCCCCGGTGCGCGTCCCGCCCCCTTGAGCGGCGATACGTCGAACGCTCAACATCCGAGGACTTTGGCCCAGAGTAACCCCTCTCGCGTGACCTTTCCCTTCCATTCCGCACCTCCCGCGGGCGGCGGGGAGAGCGCGCGGCGGTTGGGGCGCTCGCTCTCCTCCCTTCATTCCTCCCCACACGCAGCTCTCCCCCTCCTTGCCCCTCCGCGGTTCCTCGTCATGGCGGCTCTCAGCAAGTCCATCCCTCATAACTGCTACGAGATCGGCCACACTTGGCACCCTTCCTGCGGGGTCTCCTTCCTGCAAATCACTGGGGGCGCCCTGGAGGAGTCCCTGAAGATCTATGCCCCTCTGTACTTGGTGAGACCCCTTCAGCCTCACCCTGGGCAAGTTTTGTTTGGAGGGTGGACCGGGCGGTACTGTAGGGGCTCCCGAGGGGCCCTGGGGACGCGCTTCATGAGGGTAAGGGGAGGGGAATTAGAAGTTTGACCTGTCATCCAAATGCCTGTTGCTGGAAAGAGATTGGGCTCCCAACTTTAGGATTAAGTTCAGGACATTAAAAAATGGGAATCCAGGGACCTGAGTTAAATTCCCTTTTCCCTGTCTTGTGATGGAGAGTTGCTTTGTAGGCCAGCCAGGCGATAATAATGGCCTGCAACTTTTCCTCATCAGAAACACACACCCCCATCCTCTCCGGTTTTTTTTTTTCTTTTTTCCTTTTAAAGGGCAAAACTGACAGTAATCCCTGAAGCCCTGTGACCTCGGATGTGGTCTCAGTTTTGGATGACGGTCCTCTAGTGAGGGCTTTGAGAGTGATTTTGCAAGTTTGCAAAATAGATACTTGCTTGAGATTTTGCTGGGGATTTAAAGCTCGTTTCAGCCTTTGAGTCAATGAAGGTGATTTAGAGGTTTGATTTCAGGTTCTTTCTTTACATAGGTTAATACAGTTTAAGTCTATACTCTAATAGAGAATACTTGGGACAGTATGTAACACTGAAACTCTCAAAGAAGCTTGCTCTTAAATGTTCCTATCTTTTTAGCAGTTCCTCTGCACCGACCTAAAACATTTATTGCCTTGGGTACTGGAGTCTATTTCTCCTTCACTCTGCCTTAATGTGTGTCATAAGAGTGTAAAGATCTTGCGCTGTCTTGTTTTTTTGTGTGTATCATATTATCTCTGTAGGTCTATCTAGATAAGAGAGGCAGGATAAACAATCTGGAGGAGAAAAACAATGGGACCCAAGGTTCCGGGGTGACATGGGAGAGGAGGAGGCAGGAGAAAGGAAGTAGCTGTTAAACCCAGGGACAAGGGAACAAGTGATCCAAAATCTATGGCGAGGAGGGAGTAGGAGGCCTGGTAGGGCTTGACCAAGGGCAGTTGAACTGAGAGGAATTACTGAAACCCAAATGAAGGCTGAGCATGATAGTGGGACAAGAGGAAAGTAAAAGGAAATAGAGGAACGAACTAGGAGGCAAAGGGCATCTATAGAGGTCTACATTACTGGCAGGTACATATGTAAATATATTTATATGTGATGATGAGGAAATAGATCTATGTTCATATATTTATAGGTTTAGTATTAAGGTAGCAGATGGATAGTGGGCCTCTACTCAAGTACTCCCTCAATGCAAGAACATTTTGTTCTGTTAAACTGGCATTCCATGTCACCTTCCTGACATGATCGCTGAAGACAAAGCAGGGGCATAAGCAAATGTGGTGAAGAAAGCCGATGATGCCTGGCTATCAAAAGATACAATGTCTGGGGTCTTAAAGGTTTGAAGATAAAGCGGCCATCTAGCTGAGAAGCAACAAAGCCTACCTGGAAGAAGCACACCAGCCTGTGTGATCATGGAGTGTCAATAGGACCAGGTACCAGGCATCAAAGAACAAAAAATCATATCAATGTGAATGAGGGGGAGTGCGGAGTGGACACCCAAAGCCCATTTGTAGGCAACTGGACAGCCCCTTACAGAAGGGTCGCCGGGAGGAGATCAGACAGTCAGGGTGCAGGGTAGCAACGATGAAACATACAACTTTCCTCTAGTTCTTTAATGTCCGCCTCCCCCGCCCCACTATTTTGATCCCAATTCTACCTTACAAATTTGGCTAGACCAGAGCATGTACAGATAAGAGCTGGAAACACAATAAATCCAGGACAGATAAACCCCTTAGGACAAACAACGAGAGTAGTGATACCAGGAGGGTAAGGGGAAGGTGGGGGAGAAAGGGGGGACCGATCACAATAATATACATATAACCCCCTCCCAGGGGGACAGACAACAGAAAAGTGGGTGAAGGGAGACATTGGACAGTGTAAGACATGAAAAAATAATAATTTATAAATTCTCAAGGGTTTGTGAGGGAGGAAGAGTGGGGGAGGGAGTGGAAAAAATGAGCTGATAGGGGCTCAAATAGAAAGAAAATGTTTTGAGAATGGTGGCAACAAATGTACAAATGTGCTTGGCACAATGGATGTATGTATGGATTGTGATAAGAGTTGTATGAGCCCCAATAAAATGATTTAAAAAAAAAGAATGCAAAGATCATAATCCTTTGAGCATTTCTTAAAGGTTTCATTCCATTGAATTAGTAATTGGGATTTGCACCCCAGTGTACCTGAAAGTGTGCCATGGCTGTAGCTACCTAGTACTACAGTACTACTAGTACCTAGTACTACTGATGTTTGATTATTCACTACATAGTTAATACAGTAGGAGATGTTGACCTTTGAGATTATAGGTGCCAGTTTCATTTCTGTCATATAAACCAGTGCTCTGATGTGTTAGTAATCATTAGGGGTTCATATTAAAACAGGGATTCTGATTCAGTATGGCTAGGCTGTACCTGTGGATCTATATTTCTAGAAGTTCCCAGATAATGTTAATGTTGCTAGTAGCAGCCTGTCATAAATATAATATTGGAGCTGGAAATTGCTGGCATAATTTTTTATGGCAAACAGGCATATTTATCTGCTTTTCAACATGAATTTGGCACCTGTGACCCAGTTTTACTTATTTTTAATGGAACATCTGCAAACATGAAAGTATATTCAACGCTGTAAAAAGGTTGTTCCTATCCTCGGTAATTATGATCTAGAGCGGGAGAGAGTTTATCCTATGTCTTTTCTTTGACAATCCATCACACTTATGTTGGGCCTCATTTCATTCATTCATCCATCCATTCCTTCAACAAGTATTTGTTGAGTGAGTTGGAGCTGACTTGATGGCAGTGGGTGTGGGGTCTGATAATTGCCATATGCATAATCTGGTGGGGGAATCTGTACAGGTAAACAGACAGTTTGTTGGGTATGTTCCATGACATGAGGCATTCAAGAGAGCAACAGGTACCTAAGTTCTTCTAGTCCAGCAGGGGTGGTTGAGGGTTGGAAAATCTTAAGATTGGTGTTCTACTATTCTCCAACTACTTTAAATACTTATTTAAAAAATCTTATTTTAATTTTAAAGTTTATAATTTAGTTTCCAAAACTTTTTTATCTTCCCATGCAGAAACTCTGTACTCACTCACCTTTCTCCCTTCTTGCCATCCTCTTTAGCCTCTAGTCTACTTTTATATCTATAAATTTTCTTATCCAGATGTTTCACATAATGAGTAGATTCATATAGTATTTGTTCTCTTGTGTTTGGCTATTTTTATTTAATGTTTTCAGGGTTCATTCATGTTTAGGCATATATTAAAACTTTATTACATGGCTCATTTGTATGCATGTACCACAATTTGTTCATCTATTTATCTCGTGATTGACATTTGGGTTGTTTCTACTCTTTGGCTATTGTAAATAACACTGCTAGGAACATTTGTGTACAATTTCTTTGAGCCCCTGCTTTCATTTCTCTCTCATATATACTTAGTCATTTGGATATTCTCTCATTTAATGCACAACTCTGTCACTCTCATTTCAAAGGTAAGAAACTGAAATTTAGAGGGATTAAGAGATTTACAAGATTCAGATTTAGTAAGAGAAAGAGACAAGATTCAGTTCTCAAAGTCAGTCTGGAATCATCACTACATTGCCTTTTTAGCATGAGTTCCAAGTACAATAACTGCAATTGGAGAGGCTGTTTAGGAGTTGATGTAGATTCACTAAGTGGTAGAAAAGAAAGTTTCTATGGAACTTCACTTCTGCAATGTAACAGCAGTGTGAGCTTGGAAAAACAATTCGCCATTTGGAACCGTAGTTCTGCTTTGCAGGCAGTAATCATACCCATATTTTAAGGCTGTTGGGAGGACCTAAGTAAGATAATGGTGTGTAGGAATAACCGTTGCCACATAGTAGGGTCTCAGTAAGTAAAATGTTCTAATTTAAATAGTGTGTTATGATCAATGTCTCTATTTCCTATTAGAATATAATTCATGTATTCAGAACTAGTACAGTAGTTCAGTAAGTACTTAGCAAGTGTCTGAATGAATATCAATATTTGAGTGAATGAATAGTAAGTAGTGAGGGAAGTACATGGTAGGTGTTACAAGACCAATAGAGAGCATCATGGTCAATGGAGAACAAAGATAGAAGTTTTCAAGGATTTCATCTTGCTTGGGTCAACCATTGGTGCTTATGGAAGCAGCAGTCAAGAAATGAAGTGATGTATTATGTTGGGAAAATCTGTTGTAGGAGACATCTGAAACTTTACTTTGAAGACTAAAATATGCCTGACTCAAGCCATGGTGTTTTCAATCATCTCTTTACACTTGAAAATTGGATACGGAATCAGGAAGAATGAAGAAAAATTGATGCATTTGAAATATGGTATTGGCAAAGAATACTAGAAGTACCATGGACTGCAAAGAACAAATCTGTCTTAGTAGAAGTACAACCAGAATGTTCCCTTGAAGCAAGGATGGTGAGACCTCATCTCACATACTTTGTCCATTTATCAGGAAAGACCAGTCCCTAGAGAAAGATCTCATGCTTGGTGAAGTTGAGGGGCAGCACAAAAAGAGGCAGATCCTCGGTGAGATGTACTGACACAGCGGCTGCAGCCATGGCCTCAAACATGAAAACAGTTGTGAGGATGCTGCAGGTCAAGGCAGTGTTCTGTTCTGTTGTGCATAGAAGGTAATCCACTTGACTGCAGCTAACAACAACAAGGGAATGCCAGGGAGAATGAAAGAGCAGTTCTAGTGCACTCAGGCTGCGAGTGAGTAAACTCTGACTCATAGAGACCCTATCAGACAGACTAGAACTGCCCCTGTGGGTCGCCAGGACTGGAAATGTTTACGAGGCTAGAAAGCCTCATCTTTTTCCCGTACAACGCCTGGTGGTTTCTAATTATTGACCTTGCAGTTAGACCCCAACAAGCTCCCGCTGTAGTAGAGGTGATGTTTCTAAAATTTTTTATAGAAACAATGAGCAGACTTAGAGGCTGAGGATACTGGGCAACATTTATGCTTATTTACTTTTGCTTCTAGGATTTGAAGTCTGATTAAGGGACTTGCTATATAGAAATGGAGAGTTTGGAAAAGAAGCTGGTTTTGTGATTCAATTTTAATCAAGTGTGTTTATGGAGCCTATCTAATAGGTCTTATAAGTATGATTCATTTAAAATATTAACATGTATTGTATTAAACCACTTTTGTTCATAGAATATTTAGCTGCTTGTTCTGTAAGTCTTTTCTCTTATTTCTTTCATTTTGCTATCTATAACTTTTCACTTTCTCTTGTTTAAACTATGTAGAACTATCCTTTTAATAGTGAATTTCTGTTTTTAAAATGTATTACAAAGCATCAGTCTTCATTTGATTTCTTGTAGATTAAAAAAAAAGAATCTTATATATGTTGTAATACAAGATGGCTTCAAAAATTTCCATGAAAAATGGAATTTTCCCTGAACTTTTTGAAGTGCCCTAACTAACAAGTTATACATGAACCAAAAATGTTCCATGAAGTTATATTTTGTTCCTTGAATATTGCTTATTGCCACACATTCATATAAGTGCTACACGCCCACCCCCCCCCCCCCCCCCCCCCCCCCCCCCCCCGTGCCACACAATAAAAAACAGCTACTAAAATGTTTTAACTGAAGACTACCACGAACAGTAATGAGATTGTTGTGCCCTTAGTACTTTGCGGCAGACTTAGAACTACACATTTGCCTATGTGAGGGGCCAGAGAGATTTAGAACTACACATTTGCCCATGTGGGGGACCAGATTCTATGACGCTTATGCACTTAGGTCTCTTTTTTTCCGAAGGGAAACTTGTACTAGTTTAGACGATAGTAAGATCTTTGCCTCGGCGGCTTTCTTTAAGACCCCCCCAGATTAGAGTATTCTCTTTTACATGTTAGGCCAAAGTAGAACCTTATGTATAGTTTTGGGAAGGAATGAAACAAACCTGACTTTTCAATGACCTGTAGATGTTCAGGTCATTTTTCAGGGAATGATAATGGTTACTTAATATGACTATTCAATCTAATAAATTGGTCAGGTTATACAGGGTCAGTTCATTACCTTGAAACATTTAAGCACATGTTAGGATTCCTAGAGTAAAAAATAATTTATGGATGCGGTCCAGTTAATTGATGAGCCTCTGTGATGGAATTGTTGCATTGGGCTGCAATTCGCAAGGTTATCAGTTTGAAACCACCAGCTGCTCTGCGGAGTGTTGGGGCTTTCTAACCCTGTCAACAGTTAGTTTCACAAACTCAGGCAGTTCTGCTCTGCCCTGTGGGGTGCTATGAGTCAGCATTGACTCCATGGTAGTGAGTTTGACTTTTGGCTTGGTCCAGTGTTGCCAACGACTTGCAGATCTCTGGCTGAAGAAATCAGTTGAGTAAGATAGATTGCATCTTTTAATCTAGACAAAATAAGAGAAACCAAGGAGGTTTTTTTTTTGTTTTTTTGTTTTAAAGTCCTGGGTAGTAGGCTATTTTGTTGTTAACAAAATCAAATAAACCAAAACTAAAACCAAAGCAAACCTAAAACAAAACACGGAAATCACTAAAGAATGTAAAACTGCTGAAAAAACCTGCCTGGATGATGTGACCTTTGGCTACAGTGGGATTGTTTATCGATGCACTGGTTAGGCAGGTGGAGTGGGCGTGGGGTGGGGGGACTCAGTTATTCACTGGGTGCGCATGGCTTGTTTCTATCCCTTTGGAGAGAAAACAAGTCTTGTGGTCTCTTTTCCTTTTAAAGGCCAGAGCAATTAAATGATGGATTTTCCTACTCATTAACATACTACCATTTGGAGTTGTTTGTACTTGTTTTTGTACCTGACTTTGTGCTGTGCTTTGCTCTTTGCTGAGTACGTACAAAGTACAACTTAGGGCACATCGCTTGGCATTGAGGGTTGAGGGCTCGCTATGTACTGCTTTCTCAATTCTTTTATTTCTGTAGCAATCCTCTGTGTGCAGCTGGCCAAATCTGGGCTATTTCGTTTGTATCTTACCCCATTTGCCCCTCACTCATTTACCTTTAGCTAGCTTTAGTAACATCGTGGGCTATGCATTGGGCTGCTAAGTGCAAGGTCAGAGTTCGAACCTGCTAGCTTTTCTGAGGGAAAAAGATGAGACTTTCTGCTCCTACAAAGATTTACAGCTTGAGAAACCCACAGGGACAGTTCAGTGAGGTGGAATTGACTTAATGGCTGTCACTGAGGTTTAATCACACGTTTTATTTTATAGTTTTGAATCTAAATTTTATCTTATTTGCAATAGAGTGCTTAATATCTGGGGAACATCTTAAATTGGACACTAGTCAGATTGTTTTTCTTACCTTTGATTAATTGGAATGTTTCTTTTACAATATTTCAGTTTACTTTGGAATGCAAATGACTGATATACCTGATGTAGTAGGATTGTTTTATGTTTTGCTTTAGTTTTACCACCTATGTTTTTATTGTTGGGTAGCTGTTAAGAGTATAATTGTGGAAGATAGCATTAGCTTAGGCTATTATCTTAGACACCTATATCTAACCAAAAGTTTTTCTTTCTTTTTTATTAGTTAGATTTAATACATATAATGTAGCATTCCTTATTTCAATCACGTGAAGTGGAATTGTACAATTGCTACCACAGTTTCCAGACATTCTTTTTCTACATGAACCCTTTCACATTGTCTCCCTTTTACCGCCCCCCACCACTGTACCTCACTCACCCACACCTTATTCTTCTTGCTGTCTACTAAAATGCCCTAGACATTTTCACAATTTTATATGTTGCTTCTTTAATACGTACAGGTATTTTATATATCACCATTTTCCCTTTGAAAGGACACTTTCTACCCCCAATACAAATTTGATTTTAGACTTGAATATGTAAAGTTTTGGAGATGTAGATGGAGCATTTGGATTTGTACATACACTATTTAGTAATTTAGCTTTCTGTATTTATTTAGGAAGATCCTGGGTAGTGTAGTATTTAAGGCTTAAAGCCCTTGGCTGCTAACTGAAAGGTTGGTAGTTCGAACCTACCAGTTACTCCATGGGAGAAAGATTTAGCTGTGAGCTCCCTTCCACAAAGATTTACAGCCTTGAAACTCTATGCGGCAGTTCTATTCTGTCCTATGGGGTTGACTTGATGGTAGTGACTTTTTAATATTTATTTAGAACTCAGATTATATAAGATAGATCTATTTATAAATATTACTGCTTTTCACTCATATTTTATAAAACTCTCCCCCGCCCCCTCGAATTCTTCATTGATTTCTTTGGTATTAGTTTTTCGTCACTAAACTGAAACCCTTGCCGAGCTTTCTTCATTCTAATTTAAGAGAGAGCATGTTGCTGCTTTTCAAAGGGTAGGTTAAAATGTATTGCCACTAGGGTTCCAGTTTATACATGCACTGGTCCATTCCAAACAAAACGTGTTTAAACTTGTCTCTGAGTCAGTGTGCGGCTGCAGACGAGTCCTTTCTTCGTCTCGTTAGAGCACCTGGACAAAAAGGGGTTCTTTCAGTGCCAGGGGGAAAAATGATTTTGAGGTCAGAACTGAAATCAATGTTTAACAAAACTCAAGTTGACATCTTCCTAAATCGTTGAGCCTTTACTGTTCCATATTAAAAAAAAAAAGCTTTAGATTGTTGTATAAATGGACATTCAGAAGACTTACGATAGCCAACCTGGATGAATGAGTAAATTATGAAGAATGACAGAAACTGAGGGAAGATGACCATAGTAAATTACTATTGATGCAGGAGGTGCTGAAGTTGGGATCTTACATGGTATGCTGTTTGCAATTTCAAGTGACCTTCTGGGCCTCAACAAGTTATCAGTTGGACGGGTGCCAAAAACATCATGTGACAATGAGCTCACTAAAAGAACTGATCTTTCCACCAATCTTTTAAGCAAGATTGAAGCTTATATAGGTGATCTTATGTAACATCATAACAAGAAATAAGTCTTGAATTTCCCAATATGATCCAGAGAGCAAAGTGCAGCATCTGATTGAAAGCTTGGAGCATAAATCAGTCTGTACCATCTTTGGAAATGATCAATAGTGTGATAACAAGCTTAAGTATGCTAGATAGATCACTTACTTGCCAAATATTAATTGAGTAACAGCCAGGAACTATGCTAGTTGGTAATCAGTAACTGTTTTAACAAAAAACTAAGTGAAACAAAACATTTTTTGTGGGGGTGGTGGTGGAATATTTTCCAAAGTGTATGGTCCAGTTATTTTGTATCACTTTGTGTAGTGAACATTTCCAAAGACTACTGGCAACAAGGTAATGCATAATACTAGTTCATGCATTAATGATGAAGGGCCTTACAATGTTTTCACGAGATCATAATGATCACAACAGAGTTCTCTAGAAAAGATTTTCTTGAACCCCTGTTCACCCAAATAAATCTTTTAATGGCCATTTTGATTAATTACTAATCCTCGCTTCCTTTATTCTTCTAATTGATCTCTAAAAGGGAGTTGTGATTTGAGATTATTCTTAGTTTTAAAAAATTTTATTTTAATATGACATTATTCTGTTTCATTTTGGGATATACTTGTATAGTTATTATTTGTTGAGGGAGTCTCACTAAAAAAAGTATAAACAGTGACAAGACGATTAGTTAAGTATCAGATTTGAGCAGGCCCAATTATCAGAATGCTGAATTTACAGTGTTTTTAACTTGTTACCATCTGTTTTGTTTAGTTGTCAGACTCATTACAATTATCAGATTGTTTTGGTTTCTTGATTTTAGGGTTTGGATTGCAATTAGTTCAGACTGGGAGTTTCCTTGAAAGATTCTGTATCTGTTAACAGAGAAAGCTAATGCCTTTTTCTGCTCATCCTTGTTTTTTTAAAGCTTAAACAAAGTAGGCACAGGACCATTTTATTTTATTTTTTAGGATCTAGCAGAAAGTCACAAGTACAAGAGCCATTGGTTGAATTAATCAGAGCCAATCTAATTTTGGAGTGTGTATTTAGAACCCATGGGTGTTACTGAAAATCTATCCTGAACCCTCACTTTTCTTTCACTTTCTCAGCCCCTATTTTATTAGTTAAATATTACAATTGCTTGCAGTGTGTCAGAAATGTGGGGGGTGGGGGAGGTGGGGGGTAAAGGAGAAGGAACGATGGAGGCATGGAAGTGACATTTAAATGGGAAGAGAGCCCTAAAAAATGATCTTCACTGTGGCAAATGCTGTCTAGTAAGGAGAACTGCAGGGTGTTAGAGTCTGTTATAAGAAGAGGCAATCTCGTGTAGAGGGTTGAGTGGCTTTCCTAAGGAAATGCCATAGTGATTATATGACTATTTTTTACACAAATAATTTGTGCTCAATACTTATGGCACAACCCCCAAGTTTTCTTGTGAGAATATTGAGAGAAATAAGAAAAAATTACGTAAAGAGAGAAAGCTTATTTGAAATTCTCTTAAATTCAATACGCTGGGCAAGAATTTGATTTTTTTCCCCTTTGAATCTGTTCTTTCCCTAAACTTGAAACCAAATCAGTCAGAAAACATTATGTCCATACAAATATCTTGCTTAACAGATTTCTCTGATTGAAACTCCCTTCTAATAAAATCTATATTTTAAATTATGGGAGGTCAGACAGCCTCAGGTACAAAGGTTATGAAAAAACGAAACCTTTTTTGAATGGCCTCCATATGGCTTGTGTAGTGGGTTAAGTGATGGGCTAACCATTAAGCTCTTCAGTTCAAATCCACAAGCCAGTCTTCGGGAGAAAGGTGAGGTTTTCTGCTTCTGTAGAGTCCCAGTCTTGGAAACCAGCAGAGGCGGTTCTCCCTGTCCTAGAGGGGCTTTAAGAGTTGGAATCAACTTGTTGGTAGCGAGAATATAAAAATAAAGCAATATCGCTTTTAGACCAAATTGTGAAGTCTTGTAAGTTAAGCATTGACACTTTTAGCTTTCTATTTCTCTGCTTATTTGATTTTTTCCCCTTGTAGTGGCATTTCTCTTTTATGGTTCATAAAACAGTAAAGGAGTTTGCATCTATCAAGTTACGGGATAATTATTAGATTTCAATATGAAGAAGTTTTGTGAGTTGAAGTACAATTTAAAACTGTTGAGAAAAGTTTTGTCCCAAATGAAATTTTTTGCATCGACAATGATCAAGATGTGTATTTTATTTATTTTTGGTGTCGGTAGTCCTGTCACATCCTGATTTCTTCTGCTGTTCAAGTTGCCTGTACTTCCCTGGCATAACTTGCTTGAATTTGTTTTTGAAGATGCATTTCATTGTACCCAGTATTCTTGTTGGAGAGGCTAGGATTTATGTGCTTATCTTGTATTTTTTATCTGAGTAAAGCTCTTCTACAGCACATAAATAATTAGAATTTTTTGTTCACTAAGAAAACTCATGTTGGAGCATTAAGTATGTATAAGTGTCAGAAAATGACAGAATATGAAGGAGTTTTTTTTTTTTAATCATTTTGTTGGGGACTTGTACAACCCTTAACACAATCCATCCATCCATCCATCCATCCATCCATCCATCCATCCATCCATCCATTGTGTCAAGCACATTTGGACATTTGTTGCCCTCATCATTTTCAAGACATTTGCTTTCTACTTGAGCCCTTGGTATCACCTCCTCATTTTTCCCCCGTCCCTTCTCGCTCCCTCCTCCCCCCTCATTTTGTCATATCTTGCCCTGTCCGATGTCTCCCTTCACCCACTTTTCTGTTGTCCGTCCCCCAGGGAGGAGGTTATATGTAGATCCTTGTAATCGGTTCCCCCTTTCTATCCCTCCCACCCTCCACCCTCAGGTATCGCCACTCTCACCACTGGTCCTGAAGGGATCATCCGCCCTGGATTCCCTGTGTTTCCAGTTCCTATCTGTACCAGTGTACATCCTCTGGTCTAGCTGAATTTGTAAGGTAGAATTGGGATCATGATAGTGGGGGAGGAAGCATTTTAAGAACTAGAGGAAAGGTGTATGTTTCATTGTTGCTACCCTGCACCCTGACTGGCTCATAATAGGTAGGAGTTTTATGGTAATTGGCAAACCCTAGGTTTATTTAGGTTCAGTTCCAGGCCATTGCATTAAAGTGAATGTTGGAATAAAGTGAGTCACAGAAATTTTTTTATTTCCCAGTGCATATAAAAGTTGTATTTATATTCTACTGTAGGCTGTTAAGTATGCATTGTGAAAAAGTTAATATTGTGGGAATCATCAAAATGTGACAGAATCATGAAGTGAAAACTTGCTCATGGAAAAAAATGGCATCAGTAGATTTGCTCGATGCAGGGTTGCCACAAACCTTCAATTTGTAAAAGCGCATTTATCTGTGAAGCACAATAAAAGGACACAATAAAACTTTATTAAAAAGTGAAGTGATAGGTGTGGTATTCAAGCCTGCCTACATTACCAAAAATATTGATATTACTCATGGGTAATATGCTTACGATGCCACCTGAGTCTTGATCTTGATCGTGTTTTGCCTCAATTTTATGTATTAAGTTCATTTCCAAGGTTATATTTAAGACTCATCTTAACATCTCTACCAATTTGACCAGCAACCCCTTTCTTTAGGTCAGGTATGTAAGATTTAATGGGCACCACTAACGCTTGATATTATGATTTGTATTTACAGGGAGACTTTACAGTGCATAGCTAAAGAAAACATTGAAGATATGTTTGTGTATTATGCGTATTATTAACATAGTTACCGTGGGTTTTGTTTTCCTTTTTATTGTGATTTGGATACAAGTTTACAGAACACATTAGTGTCCCAGTCCATAGTTTATGTACATTTGCTTTGTAATGTTGATTGCAGTCCCTGCAATGTAATAACACTCTTTCCACTTATTCCTTGTGCTTATGGTTTCCATTCATATTTCTTTCCTGTTCATTCCAGTCTTCTGAGCTTCATCCCTGGAAAGTGCGGCCCTTTTAATCTGTATGGTTGATTGTTGTAAGGAGTGCATACTTCTCTGGTGCTGTTGTTCACCTGTGGGCCTGGTATTTGGCTGAAAGTTGTCCAAGGGCCTTAGTTGAGTGAGGGAATTGTTCTGGCCTTGGGGAGCGGGCAACATCTCATCTCCTCAGGCTCCCATGGCCGATCACCACAAGGAAGAGGTCAGACATACCTCCACCCTCCATTCTTTTTAACCCTATTCTGACACCAATTTCTTCCACGGCCCTCTCTTTTCCACTGGCTCTTTGAATTCATTGGAATGGCCACACAGAATTCGCAGAGGATATTCATGATTGTGGGGTTTATTAGGGAAGTTAACAAGTAGGAAAGGATTAGGAAACAGTTATAGAGCCAGGATGGGTTTTTCTGCTGTGCCAACAGGTAGGCTTCTCTTTGGCCCGGCCTCTGCCCTGCTTGGGCAATATTACAAAGCTCTTTTAGGGCTTCCAATAAGTGCCACTGTACCATAAGCCTCAGCCTGAAGCCACTTAGCCCCAGCTCCGGGTTCAGCAAAGCCAGCTTCTCTA
Organism: Echinops telfairi; assembly: GCF_000313985.2. NCBI lineage: Eukaryota > Metazoa > Chordata > Mammalia > Afrosoricida > Tenrecidae > Echinops > Echinops telfairi. The sequence goes on along the minus strand of NW_022105611.1, from coordinate 6,427,829 downwards.
AATAAGTGCCCGAGGTACCCAACTCCACAGGCAAGTCTCTTGTCCTGATGCACTCAGCTTTGCTTACTCTGGGAAGTCAGCTGACTGGGACGTCCACTACTCTGTGCCATGTTCTGGCTCTTGGCTCTTTTGCTGCTGCTCCTTCTCCACCATGGCCACCTCTTTGGTGTCACAGCTGTCTCTAGATCCAGGAGTTCAGAGTGAAGGAACTTCAGGATCCAAAGGACACACTCCACTCCTCGCTCATTTCTCTGTTGCTGGTAGTGAAGTCCCATCTCTCCCCTTCCTGAGATGGCTCTTCCCAGCAGGATGGCAATCACGTGAACCTGTTAACAATCACTTACGTGTGAATCATATCATCTAATCAGTATGTTCCCCCACCTTCTTCCTGGAGACCCATCAGGGAAAAGTCCTTTGGTGGGAGAATCAAGATTATGGCTAGAAGGACTTTGAATAATTCACTGCACTGCATTTGGGGTTCCTTCAATCTCTGTCAGACCAGTGAGTCTGGTCGTTTTTGATTTTCAGTTTTGTTCTACATTTTTCTCCTACTCTGATCAGCATTTCTTTTTGGGATCCTTTCAGAGCAGTCGTAGCTGGGGCACTGTTCTTCTGGTCCCAGGTCATGGAGGCTGAGGGTCATTACACCTTTGGACTAAGTGAGTTCTTTCCTGGTATCTTTGATTTTCTGAACTATTCTGTGCTCTGGATGGGGAGAGACCAAAAATTGCATCTTAGATAGTCATTCTCAAGCTTTAAGGCCCAAGTCATTACTCACCAAATTAGGATGTAGATATTGCCTTTGTGGTCTGTGTTATGCCAATTCCTTAGTGTTTCCTGAGATGATGGCCCTGAGCCCTTAGGCTCAGCAGCTTTATTCCCTCATGGTATTCGCTGATGGTTAAAAAGATTTTAACCTTGATCCCAGCATGCCGATTATATTTAGGGCTGTATTTGCAATGCATATAAGTACATATATAAAAATGCCATCTGTCAAACTTACATATATTTGCTTTGGTGCTGCTAACCACAGAGGTAGTGAGTGGGTAGTGGTGTGTCTGCTCCACCGCATTAAAAGGGAAAAAAAGTGAGAGATGAGGAAGAAAAACAAAGTAAAACAAAACAAAAGAGAAAAAAGGAGAGAGGGCAGTAAAAAAAGATTATAAAAAAAAAAGGTAGTATAGCACTGGAAGTCAGGGAAGGGGATGTTGACCGGCAAGGCTGGAGAGGTTGCAACTCTGGTTACTGTGAGGTTGTACCTGGTAAAATGGGAGAGAGATCACAGCTCTCTTATTACCCATATTAGTGCTGGAATAGCCTGGGCAAGTAGAGCTTGTTATCTGGTTCCTGTCTAAATGGACTGCTTCTTGCAATCACTCAATTTGGCCATGGTATGCCCTTACTTGCTGTTTTTGTTCTGTATCCTCCTTTCATCAGTATTCGATCTACCTCTTTATTCTTTCCTTTGACACTCTGGGTTCCCAGATTGTCATCCATATCTGTTTTCACTTGGCTTCTTGAATCTTGGTTGTAGAGAACCTGGACTATATTTGCCTAGTCCACCATCTTGGACCTTCCTCCCCTTGGTTTGTCTTCAAAGGTTGGTGTCTGTACCATGTGACACAGACATAGATCACTGAATTTAAGTGCTAAGATTTGGGTCCTTGTTTTGCTCTGTGAACTTTTTGAAGCTCATTCCCAGGAAAAAAAATCACAGATTCAAATATATTTTATAGAGATTTCTTTCATAAGGCTTAAACAGGACAATGACAAAGACAAATTATTTTGATGAGGGTGACCATCAGCACAAGACCGTAATGGTGTCCAAAGCATTTATAGCTGATCACACTCTATAAAATTATATAAAAACAGGAATTGTCCAGTTGACGTTTATTGATGCCAAGGTCAGTTCATCACTTTCAAAGCTGGTACTCCAGAAGCCTGAAAAGGACTGTAATTGGTCAATGAAAAAAGTTGATCGGGTTAGTTCTTGAGCCCTGCCATCACTTGGCTACTCATTGATTAGAGTTATGACTCTTTTTAAAATTCTACTTCTTAATTGGGTGTTAATACATGTATTACATCATTCCATAGTTCAGTCACATAAAGCAGAATTGTACTATTGCTACCACAATGAGTTTCCAAACATTCTTCCTGGACCCCTTGACATTGCCTCTCTTTTACGACCCCCCCAACCACCACTGTACCTCCCTCCTGAAACCCTTGTTCTATTTGCTGTCCCTGTAGGTTCATCAATCCTGGGTTTCATGTACCAAAACACAGAAAAATATATACTTTTGATCACGTGACCTAGAGATCTCACTTCCATTAAGGGCACACCCAGACAAGTTCCCTGAGGACAAGTCTGCCTTTCCCTGGGGTGGCTTAAATCTACCTCCATCCAGTCATTCCCACTCATAAAACCAAGACAACAACAACAAAATCACTGTCATTAAGTCAATTTTGGCTCTTAGAGACTCAAGGACAGAGTGTAACTGCCCTTGGGGGTTTCTAAGACTGGAAATCTTACAGGAGCAGGAAACTTCAGCTTTCTCCCATGGATCAAGCAGCTCATGGGTTCGAACAGCTGAGTTTGCAGTTACCAGCTGTTTTAGTGTACAAAAAAAGACCCAATCTCACATATAATATAAGAAGAATATTTATTAAACCTTAAGGAAAAAAAGACAAAAGACGTATCTGGATGAGGGAGACTAGCCACATAGCTGCTTAAATAAGGCATCGAACACAAAGGAAGCTCCCGCAAATTCATGACTGGTGTCAGATCAATACTAACAGTTACAGGTGGGACCACAGAAATGGAACAGAGAGTTTACAAGATTGGTCCAAGGCCTTCTAACCACGGCAGTCAGCATGTGGCTTAAGGGAGACTGTCCCTCTCTGGGCTGTCGGGAGAGGAAGTAATCCTTTTTCCAATGCACCACTCTGCCTAAGAGCAAGACTTCACATATCTGGTTAGTAGAAATCCAATGGAGGCTTAATTGGGAGTATGAGGGAAAACTCTTGTAAATAAGTTTTGGCTTTTCACTGTCTTCAATAGCCTTCTGCAAAAGGGGTACTCAGAATTTAAACTCTAAAACCCAGTCCAACCACCAAGCCTTCTCTGACTCATAGTGATCTCATATTTATTTATTTTTTTAAAGGTCATTTTTTGGGGGGGCTCTTACAGCTCTTATAACAATCCATATATCAATCATATCAAGCATATTTGTACATTAAAAAAATCATTTTATTGGGGGCTCTTAATGCTCTTATAACAATCCATACATCAATTGTATTAAGCACGTTTGTATAATACATATTTATATTTATACATGTACAAACATATGGTTATATATATGGTTTCTGAGAATGTAAATCATGGGAATGGGCAGCCTCATCTTTCTACCTTAGAGTAGCTGATAGGTTTGAACCACTGACCTGCAGTCCAAAGCTTACCTGATAGCACCACCAGGGCTCTCTGGGCTGACTCTGGAGTGCATACTGGGGGGTTATAATCTACTTTCCAACGTATCCTGCTTGAGGACTGTATTAGAGCTTAAATTCTGAATCCCTTAGTTTGTAAAAGGCTATGGATGGCAGTGATAGCTCAAAATCCATTTGTGGAGTCCCCATATAGATTAAGCCTCTATTGCGTGCATTCTGGTCATTAACTTAAGCCAGTGCATCTGTTAATGGAGGTTTGGTGTAATACTGAACAGGTTTAGTGGAGTTTCAGACTAAGAAGGACAAGGAAGTAAGGCCTGGCAAGCTACTTCTAAAATCAATCAGTGAAAAAGCCGTGGATCACAGTGGTCTGCTCTGTAATCAGTTAAGAGGATGGCAGAGGCAGGCAGCATTCTATCAGTTGTTCATGGGATTACTTTGAGTTGAGACTGACTCAGTGGCAGCTATATGGTGGGTTGCGTTACTTGATTTTATATTGTTGAATTATTCCTGCATTCCTGGAATGTTACCCCAGTTGGTGGTGGTGTACAATTCTTTTGAAATGTTTCTGAAGTTTATTTGCTAATATTCTGTTAGGACTGGCTGCGTCCACGAGGGTTATTGCAGTGGTATCACTAGGGAGCTGCACGAGATGCGGACCACACCAAGTGACACTGTCACAGGGGGCGACCCTGAAATGGCTGCTTGTAAAACTTTTGTGCTGTTTCGGCAGGAATTATTTTTTAAAATAGAAATAGCTCTCTAGTTACAACAATTTGTTTTCCCATATACCCAGCATACATGTACCTAAAAGACTAAAACTCCATGCTAGTGCTTTTGGATAGTTTATGTGCTCTGGTCAGAGGTGACATTACCACCCAGTTACTATGACACTTCTAAATGTGATTTGATGCGCATGTGCTATAAGCATGTGCTGTTGTTTTCCTTGATTCTGATATTTTTATAGTTGCTGATTTTGTCAAACTTTGTGTTTTAGCTACAATATTGTGAACCTATACCGATAACTTTTTTGAGGTGAAGTAGTTATTAAAGGAAAAGGAGAAACTACGTAATAAGGTTTTATATAATAGTATAATTCAATGTAGAGCATTTTTATAAAACCGTTTTGTTCATGTTCATATAAGCTAAGAAACAGTACATTTAGACTATTTATAATTAAAATGACATATTCTGTGATTAAAACTGATGATAAACACTATTAAAGATTATGTGTGGTCAGATGATAGGAGCCTGGTGGCCTTGTAGATTACACTTTAGGCTTCTAGGTGGAAGGTAATCTGTTAAAACCACCTGCCCCTCTGTGAGAAAGATGAGGCTTCCTACGCCCGTAAAGATTTATATAATCTTGGAAGCCCACAAGGGCAGTTCTACTGTGTCCTACAGAACCACTGTGCGTCGGAGTCAACTCGATGGATTCGTGCTGTGATTTCTTGGATGATCTGAGGGGGTGGGCGAGCACCATGCCAGGCGTTACCACCCTGGCAACCATCAGCTCTAGTGGTGCCGTTGGGGTAATGGTGTTTAGTTTTCCTTTCTTTCTTTCTTTTTTTTGGTGCTGTCTTTCTGTAGTTTTGGTATCAGAGTAATACTAGCTTCATAAAATAAATAGGGATATTCTCTGTCCTTCCTATTTCCTGTAAGAGATTTTGTAGATTTAGTGTTAATTCTCCTAATGTTTAGCAGAAGCCTCTTCTACTAAGTAAAAGCCATCTGTTTACAGGTTTCTTTTCTTTCCTTTTTTAAGTTTCAGAGTTATGAATTCAATAGATGTTTGTTTTGATTAGTTGAAACATCTTATGAGCAGGGATTTTTTTTTTTACCCCTCCTTGTACTCTGTAATGCCTAGCATAATGGTAGACATACCCAAGTGTGTTTTGGATGGAGCAGTTGATAGTTCAGTGAAAATTTGTCTTTATAATAAAAATAGCTATGTGATGATACAGGAAGTTGAGGTTCATGATGTGAACCTACCCTTTTCATATTTGATTAAATAAGGTGTTACAGTGAAATGTGGTTAGAATGGAGAGTTGCATAGAGAAAGTAGAGGGCAACAGACTAAGCAAGTGAATGTCTGAGGATGCCAAATCCTAGAGAATAGAATGTAATTGAGAGCCCAAGTTGAGTGGCTGCTCTTATAAACAAACTCGTGATTCCATTTTCTTTTGCCCAGGAGAAAAGGATATAAATAGACGTTTGCTTTGAAGTGAAAAGGAGAGATGAAAGTTCTTTTCATCATTTTAGTGAGAAACCTTTTGGTGGAAAGATAGACGTGTAATGCAACATTCAAAGTGGAAACGGCACAAGAGAAATGGACGGTGACAGACTATGCATTCAAGGTTCTTGACTGTAAACTCAAAGACGAACCTGCTCTTTTGTTTATATTTAGGAAGGAGTAAGTGAGTAAACACGAGTATTTAAAAATACTGGTTGTAGTATTTTTCAGTTATGGGCTTTTACTGCTTCTTCAAATATGTTTCCTGCACTTCCAAATATAAGGAACAGCAAGGGATGTTTTTGCTATAGCTATCTGGCTACAAAGTACGGGTAGGTTAAGACTAAAACAGACATCACCTTTCAAGACCTGAAGACACTAGAAAATCATAGGAACTGATAAGATGGCTAAGCTCAGGAGGAAATTGAAGATGATGACAGTGTTTTGTTTCTAAATAATTGGGTCAATGTGATGCTACGTGGAGTTCATATGGTTCTGTGCTTAGCTGCTGACGGAAAGGCTGGTGGCTTGAATCCACCTGGATGAGTCTGGGAAGAAAGATCTCACAATCTACTTCTGAAAGATCTTTGCCATTGAAATCCTGTAGAGTGCACGTCTGTTCTGAGACACATGGGTTGCCATGACATGTAGGTGACCGGTTTGGTTTCTTTTAGTGACCTGTCCATTGGGGTAGGCAATTCAGACGTGAAAGTGCATTTGGAAAAGTAACAGTTCTGCTTTGATGTGTCGATTCTTTTGGTGCCTTTGGAACATAAATGTGATCATGTCCAATAGACATTTGAAGTGTGCATATAGAATTTTGGGGAGAGTTTAGGAATATAATAAGAATTCCTACTCTGAGATGACAGTTGATGCTATGGGAAAAAATACTTGTACAGTGAGTAGAGCGCCGAGGAAGAAATACTAACAGAGGAAGAACATTTAGAGACTGAATGGGAAAACAAAAACAGTGCATGGATGCTGAAGCCACCAAAACTCCTCTACCTGTCAAAATTCTACCTATATGTTAAGATCCGTCCTTGAAGGCTCAGGACAATCTTCCTGACACCACCTGCCTATCTTCCTTCATTACCTTTTATGAATTTCTATGTAAGGGAGTTTCAGAAAGCTTATGGAAAAAATGCCATTCACCCACTGTGAACTTTTGGAGCCCCCTTGTATTTCTCTGGCAGTTGCTTTTTCCTACTGTTTAGCATTTATCACCCATTGCTGTTGAGTCAGTTTCTATTCACAGAGACTATATAGGTATAGGACAGGGTAGAACTGCCCTAGAAGGTTTCCAAGGCTGTCAATATCTTTCTCCTGGTGGGCTTGAACTGCTGACCTTTCAGTTAATAGTTGAGTGCGTAACTGCTATGCCACCAAAACTCTGGATTTGCCACGCTGATATATTTTAGTTTGCTATGTGTATATCTATTTTCCTGTGAAGATTTTATGTTCCTTCAGTCTTATTCATCATTATTTTTCCCTTGTGTTTGGCATAATGCTTAAAAGCAATTTGTTCAGTCCTGTTCATCATTGTTTTTTATCTTGTGTTTGGCGTTATGCTTTCTAACACTTCATTGAACTGAATTGGGGTAGGTGATGGTCAGTTTCAGAGACTTCAAGGGGGTGGAATGTAAGATATGAATTGAGAGGAAGTTGTTGGATTTGTTGCTCACCAATTTTGGAGAACGTATTATCTCTAGGATTGTAGGAAATGAGTAGAAATGTTCTATAGTTTTCTTTCTGTTTGTCAGTTTTGCCCTTTCTCATCCCTTCTCTGTTTCTTAATTGTGTTGCTTTAACTTATGTTCTCTTGATGTGTGCTGCCTTCATGATAGAAAAGTATTGCTTTTTCCTTGATTTATAAGAATCCTAATTGTATTCTTCCAAATCAAGCTCATGTCTCCTCCTGCACGAGACTGCTGCCCTGTCCTATGGTAGACTCGCCCTTGGCTACACTTCTGTGACACCTTGTATTCATTACTAAAACTTAATTCTTATTTAACACCCCTATCTATATGCTAACCCTACTATAGTTCAGAGTTGGAATTGACTCTGACAGTGAACAACAAAAACCTATCAGTACTGTGCTCAAGAAATACTTAGGTTTCATGTATTGTTTTCTAAATATAATTACTAACTTATAGCAGAGGTTTTTTTTGTTGTTGTTGTTTTGATTTTTTAAATCCAGAAAAATTTAAATTCAAAGTTCACTAAAAAATGAAATTCTTAAAATATATATTCTTTCAGATCTTTTCTCATGGGCTCCAAGAGATCTGGAATCATTAATTTACACTTTTTACTTTTTGTATTTCTAGAAGAGTTTTTGTTACATTGTAGGCATGTTTGGATAACTGAATAAATTTCTCTGGTTCTATCACCGAGGTTCTATAATACCTAGTCTGGCAATAAGTTTTTATAGCATCCAATTTTTATTTGAACTGTAATTTATTTTTGTCAATCTATATGTATATAGCTATAGTCTTTCCAGTTTAAAATTTAAGCATTACAAATATTTTATTTCAATATTTCGAGGTAACTCGTGATCCTAGGATGACTCTGGTGTGTATTTTATCCATTACAACTTCAGTGCAAAGTGTAATGGATAAAATATGCCTTTACTTTTGCTCTAGAAAATTCACTTTTACAAGAGAAGCCAGTAAAATACTAGGATTTTAAAATTTAATATTTAAACATATGCCACTATTCACTAGCTTCCCTTTAGATGACAATGAGTTTTCCCTGTTGGCATTAATTTAAATGGGAAAAGTTGGTTGGATTAAATAAAATAGCCTTTTTCTTTCCAGATTGCAGCAATTCTCCGGAAACGAAAATTAGACTATTATTTACACAAACTACTTCCTGAGATCCTACAATCTGCTTCATTTCTGACGGCTAATGGGGCTTTGTATATGGCATTCTTTTGCATTTTAAGGTTGGTACTCATAATTTTCATCCAAGCATCATATACATTCCTTTATTGAAATGGAAGCAAAACGATATTTTCATAAATATTACACAGGTGAGATATATATATATATATATATATTTTTTTTTTTTTCTCTGAAATGACATATGAACGAAACCATGTGGAACCAGGAATTGTGAGTCACTTACCTAAATGTAGAGTGCAGTATATACTTAGATGACTGGTGCGATTAGATAGCAGGACTATGTTAATGTATTACACATCTCTGAGGCCTGCTATAATTAGCAGGCTTCTCATTAGTATTTCTTTTCAGTTTCATAGATTAGAAAATTAAAGCAACTGACTATGATATAGGTTAGGCCCATCTGCTGTTACCATACTTTGAGAAGACTATGAAGTGCACATGCCAATAAATAAAACCGGAACTCCTGGTGTATCCTCCTGTTGAAACTTTTGGTCCAGAATCAGCCATATTTACATTACCTGTGCCACATGCGATCCTTCATATATTTAGTAATATCAGGCAATTATAATCTATATATACATTACCAGTGCCACATGCTATCCTTCACATATTTAGTAATATCAGGCAGTTAGAATCTATATTTTAACTGCTATGATATAACTAATGTGTCTATTAGGCATGTCTTTCCTTTTATCTTTTTACCCACTGATTGTTGAAAATCCTGGCTAATGTTTATTTTTTTAATCTGTCAAGTTAAATGATTAACTTTATAATATTAAAATTTAATGAGCAGCTGTTCAGTGATTTAAAATAGTAAGCTGAGAGAAATAAATAATATTATAAAAATGCATAATAAGGTTAAAATTAGTTATTGTTTATAAATTTGCGATCCTTACTTTTATCCTTGTATTTAATTAGTGTTATTTGAGATAGTGTTGTGGCTATATTTTAACCACAATTAAAAAATAATTTCCAAATGTTCTTTATAATGTTTTCTTAAGGAGATTAATATTTATAAACTTTTAGATTATGAAGAAAATAACTGATAAAGATTCTCCTTTGCTATTGACATAGTCATGCCTCTAAATGACTTAAAAATTGATGGAAAAGTTTCTTTACAATGTGGTTTTTGGAAAGCTTTTTTTTTTTAAACCTTCTGAAACTTGCTATTACTGTAAAATGAGAGTTATATAATTACAATAATAGCTTGCTATTTTAGCATATATCATTATGTACTATGGACCTATTTGGTTAAATTGTGGAGATAGAAAATGCTTATAGAATAGGTGACATCATGCTTTTCCACTAACTAATTGTTCATTTTTCCTTTAATTTTGACATTCAATAATTTTTTATGTTCTTTTTAGATTTTATATTGGTCTTCTCAGAAAGATGGCTTTTGATATTTATTTTGGAAATATCCAAATTATGTTTTCACAGTAGCGCCGCTAGCCCTTTTTATAAAAAAAAAATATACATAGTTTACTTTTAAATCAGTACTAGCTACAATATGTTTATAATTAGATAAATCAGTTCTTGAATTATGTTAAAACATTTTTTCCTAACATGTCACTTGGGAGAAGTATTAATACTCAGAACCTTTGTATAAATCTCATGGAACTAGAGCTCAAATCTTAGAAACAGGAGAGCTTGTGAGAAAGATTTAATTATAGTGATAGAAAGAGCTTGGAAAGAATATGATATGGTGATCATTTGTGGTATTTGTGTTATAGCAGTGCCAGGTAACTAAGACCGTAAATTTATTCAGTAATTAATTATCGATTTGATTGACTGAAAGATTTTATGTAAAACACTGAAAAAGTTTGGATAAGTATGTTAAAGGGGATTGTGTACCTCCATAAAGTCACTATTAAACTTAAGCCACCAGAGTGGATAGCTTGTGGAAGAAAGAAGCCAGTTTTCTTATGGAAGAAAGAAGCTAGTTTTCAATCTGTTCTTATGAAATTATAACCATATATAATCCTTTTAAAGCTGAACTTCAATGAAAAAATTTCCACCTGTTACTCTTGATCCGTATCTGTGTGTGTATGAGTATATGAGAAGACTTTAGAAAGTCAATGGAAAAATGGAATTAAAAAATAATTTAATGTTTCCATGTTAGTTTGTATTAGCTTAAATAAGTTAAAATATGTGCAATGTATTAGCCATGAATATGGATATATATAATATATATACACATTATACATAAGTGTTTTTCTTCTTCTATATAGCCTTATTTAGTAATTGACCAACTTTGTTTGGATCATTTCTTACAATAGTTATACATGGTACTTCTCCCTTTCTTAGGGACATATTGTCTCTGCAAGGAAAAAAGAAAATCAGTCCCAAAAATCTCCCCTGCCCCATCTTTTAAAAAAAATTAAGCAGCTAATAGCCATTTATAATGCACTATGTAAACTTCCTACCTTCAAGATTCATATCGTAGTAAATGGAAGCAGACATACACGTCACTAACAATACAAAATACTGTAAATTAAGGGCTATCACAAAAGGTTGCCAGTGTTATATAAACCAAGGAGAAAGAAAAACCTGCTGAATGTCCATCTCTTGTGATAAAAATTAGCAATACCCTACAGTAATGACAACTCTAATTTTCCGAGTGCTTACTGTGTGCATACATCATACTGAGATGTAACTCCTAGTCCTCATAAAAACTGTATGAAACTTATATTGTTTTTAATTGATAGACGAGCAGTGGCAGATGTAGGGAATGGACTGACAATCATCCTAGTGTGCTGTCAAAGTAGCATGAATGATAGATGTTGAGGGATTTAACTAAGGCAGGACCAGTAGGTTGGAAAGGAATTTGAGAGCTACATTGTATTAGTAACTTAGTATTAGCTACATTGTATTAGTATTAGTAACTTAAAAAGATATGAGAGCTACATTGTATTAGTATTAGTAACTTAAAAAGGTATGATATGATATACAGGCAAGGAAGAAGGAGAAAGACTCTAGGAATCAAACACAGGTGGACAGGTAGTTGTTGATGCCATTAACCTAGGAAAATAGAGGCGGAAGACCAGGTTTATGGGGATGGGAGAGAGAAATAATGAATTCTGTTTTGGACTTGGTTAATTTAAGGGGTTGTGAGATTTTTAGGTAGACGATGGAGTAAGAAGGGGCACTTTTATCTGTAGCACCTGAAATGACCATCTAGGCTTTTCACGTGAACATTCTCAATCTGAATTTCAGGAAGATACTCGGGAAATTCTACTCATGGAGTCCAGGCTTTGGTGCCGCCCTGCCAGCATCTTATGTGGCCATTCTCATTGAGAGAAAAAGCAGGTAAAAATTTATATGTGTGGATACGTCATAGAACTGTTTATTGTCTTCTTTACAAACTAGAAATTATTTTTATGTATAATTTATTATATTAAAATGAAAAAGCCCACAGTAGGAAGTCTGAGGTTCAAAGTTGGAAAACAACACTTAAGGAGTCAGTTGTACAGTTCATTATTTTTTTTTCTACAAGCGTCAGTAATAAGTTAGAAAGAGGGAAGAAACAGATTGTAAAGCATTAGCAGTTTTCTTCAAATAGACCAATAGTGGTAGTTCTTATGTTTAAACCTCTGAAGCTTTGAGTGATAGTGAGATATTTACTCTGGTATTATACATTTTATATTCAATTGCATATAATGTGTATACATATATAAAGTAGATATATAGATAGATACAGTGTACACATATATAAAGTAGATATATAGATAGATACAGTGTACACATATATAAAGTAGATATATAGATTGATACAGATACATAGGTGAAGATCTTTCAGTATCCATAAATACATCATTATGTCTATTGGTTTGACCTTCTGTCCTCTCTACTTCTTTTTTTCTCCCTCCAATCTATCTACCCTTCTATCCCTTTTGAGAATTAGGTATGCTCTGCCAGCTAGCTCTTGACACTTTGTTAGTGGGCATCTTACTTAAGTCTTAATCGTATCACCGAGGGGGTCCTATGAAAGCTTTGAAGTTGTTTCCAGGGTTGCACTGTGATCATAGTAACTCAGCAGGCAGCACTGGTAACAAGTAGCTTATCCCTAGGAGGGTTGCTAAGAACGAGTCTCCTCTTTCTTTTCGTAGGAAGTGCTTTGTTGTGGTTCAGAAAGAAGTTGTTCTGATGGATTCTTGTTTTGTAGAGTTGCTGTGGAATTTGTTTTGATAGTTTGTATTAGTTTAGATAAGTTAAAAGGTGTACAATGTATTAAACATGAATATGAATCAAATATTAAACATTATGTATTTATTCTATGCATAGTAATTGGTTGTGTTGCTTAATTGCACTGCAGTAGTATGAAATCCATAAGCAGATACGACCAAACTGAGTGATCTCTGTGTTATGTGGACGTAAATTTGGTTTATAGATTCAGTATTTTCACGTTTTAATGCTATGCTTTCAAGGTGAAAATGAAACTACTTTGCCGTCTGTTGGAAAGTGGACTCTGTATTATGTGTATGTATCATAGAATATGATCACGGACTCAGTATCTCAAGGAAGTATCTTTGTATTAGTTTAAAACAGTCTGATAGATAAGGAAAATTTTACATCTTGAAAGTCTTTTTGAGATGATTAAATAGTATTTTTTAGGAAACCGTTCCAGTGTGTAGGCCTTCTTTTTCTTTCACATAAAGTTTCTCATTTTCTATAATTGTTCTTATGTGCCTATTTCCTATTTCCCTGCAGAACAGATAACTATTTATGATTTTCCATATTCATACCTTTCCTACTATACTTTCTAAGTGATTTCAGATAATGGCCAATGTTACCTACAATATAATTTAAAAGCTAAGAAGTTTGAGAAAGATTGCTAAATAATATATTTACAAAAATTACTAGTGAAGAAACCAATAACGTTATTATTGAGCTAATTAGACATGATAATGCTAGGTGATAATCATAATTGGGATTTCAGTAATATGAAGATAGTTTTTCATTTATGAGACCATTACAGAAAATTAAATTTTGTAATGTTTTATCTGATTAAGCAGTTTATAGAGCAAGGTGTGTGTGCTTTTTTTTTAACACTTTGTAAAGTAGTACTCTTTGATGTACTCACCTATTCTATTTTGCTTGCACGTTTGAGAAATTCATTGTGTTTCTTACTTCTTCTTACACCTCAAAGCTTGTCCACAAATTGAATCACTGAGCTGCGCCAGCCTTCTAATCTAGTGATTCTCAGGAGAATGGGAGTCTGCGTATCAGAATCTCCTGTGAAGTTTAAACAGTCATTTATTGTCCTTCTTGCCTTAGTGTTTTCCCTTCAGACCGTGCTACCTGCTGTTCTAATTGCACAGTCCCTTTCTGCATCGCTGGGTTGGCAGAATTTTAGTATGTAACTTGGTTTCCAGAGAGGATTTACTCTCCAGGAAAGGGGATGTTGAACTGTTTGTCTTCACTCTAAAACCAAAAACCAAACCCACTGCTATTGTGCTGATTGTGGCTTAGGCATCGAGCTCAGTGATCTGAATTCACTAGCCATCAGAGCAGGAGAGATGAGGCTGTCTGCTCCCCAAACAATTTGCAGTCTCAAGGACCTAGCGGGCCAGTTCTGCTCTGTCCTATGGGGACACTATGAATTGGGCCCTTCACTGTAACTAGACATAAAACTGAACCCACTCATATCTACCCTATATAGGATTTCCAAGTGTATAATTCTGTAGGATACAGGCAACCTCATCTTTCTCCCACAGAGTGGCTTGAACCCATTACCTAGTGGTTAATAGCCCAATGCCTAACTAACAGCACCACTAGGGCCCTTAAACTAGATATAGCCAAGTGTGAAATAACAAAATGGCACCTCATTAATATATGAGTTTTTTGTGATGCTTAACATCACTGGATAAATAAAATAAGCCATCTAACAGCTAAAGAATTGACATTAAAATTGGATGAAAATATTGCATGAGGAAAAAGTGTACAAAAAGACTCACACTGTATTCTAACATTTGCCCTTCACATTAATTTTTCTCTCTTTCTTGAGCCTAATTGGGTTCATATCATCTAGACAAAGCTGGGAAGGAGATCTTCCTGAGTCTCTCCAACCTCCAACACTCCTATGAGAGTAAATTGAACCTTGAGAACAGGACACAATCTAATGACAATGCATCTTCTGCCTTTTCAGTCTAGTAAGACAATGTTGAACTCTGGTGGCATGGTGGTTATGCATTGGGATGCTAATAGCAAGATCCAGCAGTTTGAAACCACCAACTGGTCCGAGGGAGGAAGATGAGGCCTCCTACTCCCAAAAGATACAAAGTCTCGGAAGCTTACTCTCTTTTAAGGGGCATTATGAGTTGGAATTGACTCAGTGGCAGTGAGTTGATTTTTTTTTTTTTAAGACAATGCCAAGGCTTTATTCATCCTTAAAGTATAGAAGCCTAGTAAGGTACCATATTATAGACGTCATTGATATCACAGGGACAGTTCTACCTTGTCTTACAGGGTTGCTATGAGTCAGCATGGATTCAATGGTAGTGGGTTTGGTTTTTGGTTTAGTATTGTGAGGAGCCCTGGTGGCATTGTTGGGTTAAGCATTGTACTGCTAATGGTTTGGTCAGCAACTCAAACCTACCAGGAGAAAGAGGAGTCTTTACTCCACTAAAGATTTACAGTCTTGGAAACCCAAGTAGCTATTCTTCTGTGTCCTGCAGGATGGCATTGAGTTGCAATTGACTCAGTGTCAAGTGGTTAGTAGTGATGTGAGGAACTCTGTTGGTGCACCAATTAGCTGAAAGGCCATAATTTGAACCCATCAGCTGCTCCAGAGAGAAAGCTGAGACCATCTGCTTCCTTAAACATTTATAGTCTCAGACACCCTAAGGAGCATGTAGATTCTGGCCTATAAGGTCTCTAATAGTCAGAGTTGACTCAGTGGCAGTTGGTTTTGGGGTTTAAATAGTATAAGATTTTTTATTGTAGAAGCAGTACATCAGAAAGAGCATAAAACTAAAGTCAGATGACCCATTATATCTTTTTGTTGCTTTTACTTTTTAAAGAAAAACTAGTTAACTTTTTGATGGTTGCTTTTATTATCAAGTGAGAATGAAGTCTCTGCTTTATATTTCCTAGGATTTATTAGGAAGATAAAATCTAATTTCATAATATTGATTCAGACTCAAACTCAAACTGCCATTGAGTCAATACTAACTCATAGTGACCCGATAGGACAGGGTAGAACTACCTGGTGAGTTTCTGAGACTATAACTGTTTACAGGAGTAGAAAAACCAGTCTCTCTCCCACACAGCTGCTGGGGGTTTTGAACTGCAGTCCTTGCAGATCGCAGCCCAATGCAGAATGACTACACCATCATTAGACCTTGTAAATTGTTAAATTTTGTGCAAATGTAAGGTAATACAAGAATTTCTTTACGTGCTAATAAATTGGAATCATTAATCGCTCTTCTCTCCCATTGGCTATCTTTGGGTGATTACGTGTGCATGAGGTGCTCCATTGTATAAGGCTGACCGCCTTCTTAGCACCTTCATTCATCTCATTACCCTCAAGTCGATTTAGGCTAATAGTGACCTGGAGGACAGAGTAGAACTGCCCCTGTGGGTGTCCAAGACTGTAACTTTTTACAGAAATAGAAAGCCTTATCTTTCTCCCACGGAGCAGGTGATGGTTTCAAACTGCTGACCTTGGGTTAGCAGCCTAACTCATCTTAATACTTTGATGGTTAGGTTTTTTTGTGTCTAGTAATAAAATAAGTATTTATTTAGCATGTCTTGGATGGCAGGTACTGCACAGGTTTGTAGGGATGTAAAGGTAGGCAAACAAGATAACCTCACCTTGTAATTATTCTTAAGCAATTATATTATCAGGTAGTTTGAGATCAGGGAGGATACTAGAGTTGTTTTTGACCTAATTTTAGACACAGAATTAGGTTAATGGAGCAAATGGTTTTAAAAGTATCATTATACATTTTATTACATAATGAAATGCATTATCAGGTACTACCATGGAAGCTACAGAAATATATTTGTTTTGGAATATGTAGTTTAGATTCTTCTTCATATATAATTAAGTAGCTGTGGTAGTGTAGTGGTTTTACACATTGGGCTGCTAACTAGAGGGTTAGCAGCTCAAAACTAGCAGCTGCTCTGAAGGAGAAAGGTGAGGCTTTCTATTCCTGTAAAGATTTACAGTCTCTGAAACCCACAGGGGACAGTTCTACTCTGTTCTCTAGTGTCTCTTTCAGTCACTATTGACTTGATGGCAGTTAAATGTTTACCACTTGAAGCATTTAACCTTTCTTTTGTGTGATTCTTGAATGTTGATGCTACTCTGAATTTACTTTGTATAATTTTTTCAGTGTAAGTATTTGAACATCTTTGATTAAGATTTTGGTAAGAATTGCTAAGGTTGGCAAAGGTTAGTAACAACAATTTATATCTATAGTAGAAAGTACAGGAAAGATGAGATAAGAGGGATCTTATATAAAATATACTATTGATTATTAAATTCTTATTTGGGGGAGAACCTTAGGATCTAGTTGTGTTGTAGTGCATTGGGATTTGTTGAAGGGGAAGATTTTTTTTTGAGTGGTGGTGGTAGTTTTGCCTACTGGGTAGGTATGGTTTTTCTCTTTTCAGTGTAGATCTGGTATTATTGTTCAAATATAGTTGATAAATGTAAGATTTAAAATATATAATTCTCATGTTTCAAGAATATAAGTTAGATTATTAGTCCTGTTTATGGAGTACCAGAGAATTAAAGTTTACTGGAATCCCAATTTCCTAAGTCACACAGTTTCCATTTGGCTTTGGAAATATTAAAAATCTTATTTAGCCATTTTAAGTCATGAATACTCAAGACTATAAATGATTGACTCTCATATCAAGATCTCATTGATGTTATTAGGTATCATTAGGTAAGAAAACCTGGCATGATTTTTAAGTGAAAAACCAAAGACTAGAGACCAAGCTCATGCCATTGAGTTGATTCTGACTCATAGTGACCCTTTATAAGGTTTCCGAGATGGTAGATCTTTATAGGCGCAGACAGCCTCATCATCCGCCTTATTTATGTGATAGTGACTAGATATTGGTACTGGTTTTATAAATCAATTATTTTTCTTTGAGATCTAAAAGTGTTCAGTACTAAACTGCGCACCAAAAAGTTTTGGTAATTTCCAAAGTTTATTTGCATGGACAGTTAAAACTCAGAAAGGTTTCTTTCATAGAAAACAGGACATGAACGTCCTCGTCTCATGCAGTGTAAGCAAAATACTATAGTTAAAGACAGAAAATAGACCTAGCTTATCTTTGAAGTTTTACCTGGGTTCTCATTAATTAGTTTTGGTAAATGTGCACTTTTTCTGTACAAGGATTATTTTTAGACTTTTGTCTTTTGGAGTGAGACTACTTAACTAACTTTTCACATAATGAAAGTAAAACCAAGCTAATTTAGTATAATATGTAATAAAAGCTCATGAAATGAACAATTCCATTGTGTCTGAAGCAAATAGAAAGTCTAAATTTCTTAAAAATAATTTTTGTGGTTAGAATTGTTGTGGCCTGGGTTTTGGCAAGAGAATTAGTTTGGACCTTCTTTTATTGGACTTTATACTTCTGTAAAGAGTCTTGGAAATTCATAGGAGTAGTTTTACCTAGTCCTCTAGGGTTGCTATGAATCAGCATTGATTTGATGGGGTTGAGTTTGTTTGTTTATCATTAATAGAATAGTAACAAATTACACCTCCCTGATGATGTAGTGGTTATACATTAGGCTGCAATCCACATGCTTGGTAGTTTGAAACCACTTGCAGCTCCTCTGGAGAAACACTGGGCTTTCTATTCCTGTAAACAGCTAGTGTCAGAAAACCACAGGGGGTCGCCATGAGTCAACATTGACTTGATGGCAATGAGTTAATAACAACTAATGTTGATGCAAAGCAATTTAAAATATGCTTCAACTTCCTTTTTTAAGAATTTAAATTAATGAGCATAAAACAGAATGACTCATAACATCTACTTAGAACTCTTATGGCACCAAACATTTAGTTCACATAATCTACCATATGTTCTAAGATACCTGGAAATTCCTTAACTCCTGGTAGATTTCTAAAATACGATACACTGATTATTAAGTCAAACTGATGCTTAATCTTATATTTTCTCACTCTGTCTTTAAAAATTATTTTCAGGAGAGGGCTCCTTACAATTTATATGGCCAACTTGGTAAGTAATTATTATTATTATTATTTTAAAGGTTTTTAATTGTGCTCTTTAATCTTTAAAAAAATCTACCGTTCCATTTTAAAGCAAGAACAGAAAAGAAAGCCATCTAAAGTTGAGAATATTTTGTCTCTAAATTAAATGATAGATTTACATGTTTACGTATGATTGATACCCACCTGGTTCACTCTTGCCATGTCGAAGGTTTCACTTATTTTAGGAGGAAAGCCATTTGCTGTCCTTGCTCTTCAGGAATCTTTTGCTTTTTTTTTTTACAGCTTATACCTTGTTGTTTGTTAGTGTACCCACGTGCGTGCTCATGCGCGCGCGCGCACACACACACACACACATTTTTAATTTCCTTACATTTTCTGCCTCTATTGCCATTTGTTATGGGAAAAAAAGAGTTTCAGGATGAGATTTTATGATACCTGCTCATCTTTTACATTAAAGCAGCCTTTGTTTTAACCTCAAGTATTGAGTATATTTAAGAACTCAATTAGTAGCTTTCATATTTCAAAGATTACAGATAGGAAGTAAATGTTTTCTAATACTAAAATATTTCTGATATTCTTTATGTTAAATATATAATCAGGGATAATTTACATGGCCAAGTTAATATTTTTAAAAGCTTTCTTTTAAAGTCTTTTTAAGTTGTTTGGTAGAGTTAATAGGCAACATTAAAAAGTTCAACTATGAAAGATAACCTCCAGAACCAAGCTCGCGGCAATCGGGTCATTTTGACTCAATGACCATGTAGGACCATATGTAAAAGTGCTCCTGTGAGTTTCCAAGCCTGCAGTCTTTATGGGACTAGAAAGCCTTGTCTTGCTCCCACAGAGCAGCTGGTGATTTCAAACTGCTGACCTTGGTCAGCAGCTCAACGCATAATCACTGCTCCATCAGGACATCTTCAACTCTGAAAAGATAAATACATAATGATTTATTGTCCATTGTCAATTTTTTTGAATTCTGTCATAAGGGAATTAAGTTCAGCTATATGAAGGGGCTTAAACAAATTGGTGGAAAAATGGAAGTAAAAGATAATGGAGCATTTCCACGAACTTTTTGAATTTCCTTTATATATTCAACAGCTCACTTAAAATATTCAACAACTATAAAATCTTTAATTTTTTTCCCCATACTTTCAATTTGCCAATTATTGTGAATGAGTTCCTTAAGCAAGATAGAGATAGGCCTTGCGTGTGAGAACTTACTATCTGGTGGCAAAGTTAGTGGAGATGTCCTATCAGAATAATAATGTGTGGAAAAGAAAGAATTTATAGGATGCTCTGGCACTTGTGGTGCTGTTGGGTAGCCTTTGGACTGCTAACTTCAAGGCTGACAGTTTAACCCCACCAGCCAGTTCTCTGAATCTGCTTTCCCAAAGATTTACAGCTTTCAAAACCCAATATTTGGTTATTATATCAGGATCTATTCATTGACAATGGGTTGGTTTGGCTTTGATGGAAAGCACAAGTGAGAAAGATAAGGTTGTCAGTCAGCTTCCCTACAGATTTACAGTCTTGGAAACCCTAAGGAGCAGTTCTCCTCTGTTTTATATGGCAAGGATGTGTCAGAATTGACTGCATTATAGCGGGTTTGATGTGGATGGGAACCATGGTGTTTTGCTTAACTCTGGGCTAAGTGTTGGATTGCTAACCACACAGTCATTGGGAGAAGGTGAAACTGTTTGCATAAAGATTGACTGTCTCAGAACCTTAAATAATGGTCTACTTGGTCTTACTGGGTTGCTGTGAGTTTGAGTGAATTCCATGGCAGTTGGGTGGGTATGGTGGGTGTGGTGTGGGAACCATAACATCAACTATTTTGAATGGGGATTGGGGTCAGTGAAAAGTGGTTCTAATAGTTTTTGAGTTATAGACAGAACATTGCTTATGTATGTAGACAGACACTCAAATGTCAATGTAATTTCAAAGATTTTTGTATACCACTGATTAAGAAAATCTAAGGTAAACCTTCCAAACCTTAACTCACTGCCAATGAATGGATTCCAACTCAGCGATCCTATAGGAATGGGTTGAATTGCCTCCTTCTGTTTCCGAGGTTAAAAATCTTTATGGGAACAGAACATCTCATCTTTCTTGTGAAACTAGTTAAAGGATTTCTTTTTGTCTCTTTTCTCTCTTAAAAAAATTCTTAATAAAATAATAAAAGATTCTTGGTTGGCAAAAAAATTCTTAATATAGTGTAAACTCTACAAGGCCATAGACTTTCTCTGCTTTAATTGCCATTGTATCACGAGCATCTAAATAGAGCCTGGAATATATGAGCAGGCTTGAAAATGTTCATGGAAAAATGACATTGCACTTTAATTCCATTTTTCTATGAACTTTTTGAAGCCTCTTATAGTAGGCATTAGACAAATATTTGTTGAATTAATAATAATCTTGTTGAGGGTACCATATGTGTTAGCGGTGATTTTGCCCCAGCATTTTGAAGACTTTATTCTTTATCTTTGTTCTCTGTAAATACTTTTTTGGAAATATGTTGCCAGTGTGGCTTGATCTTTTCTTTTTAGATAATCTCCCATCTTCCTTGATAAGTTTTAAGATTTTTCTTTTGAAGCATTTGCCTTTGGTATGTTGAATTCACTAGGTAGTACCATAACTTTTACTACTTTTTATTAGGATTCAGTTTGCTTCTCTAGTGGTTAGTTCTGGAATGAAATTTTAATCTATTCTCTTTAATTTCTTCTCTTCCTGTCTTTTTATTCTCCTATTTGGTAGCACTTTTAAATGTGTTTTAACCTTCTTATTTTCTTCTCAGCATGTCTTCATTGCTGTTCAACATATTTCTACTTTTTTTTTTTTTTTCTTTTCACAAATTTATTGATTTAAAATGTTACGGTAAACTGGTTTTCCATTCAACAATTCATACATTGATTGCAGTCCCTGAGATCTACCAGCACTCTTCCCACTTCTGCCCTCCCTGTGTTTTCATTATCCATCCTTCCTTCCAGTCCCTTCTTGCTTTCAAGAGTTTTTATCCACTAGCAAATGCTGTCCTTTTGATTTTATGTGCTTGGTTATTCTGAGGTGTGTGTACTGCTTGGATGTTATTCATCCCCACCAAGCCTGTATATCTTTTGGCTGAAAGCTGAATCAGAGGGGAGAGTATAGTTCCGGGAGTGAAGAGTTGCTAAGGGCAGAGTCAGGATTCCACGTATCCATCAGACCAGTAAGCCTAGTCTATTTTATGATTGGATTTTGTTCCACTTTGTGCTCCCACTCTACTCAGGCCAGTCTTTTGTGACCCCTTTCAGAGTAATTAGCAGTGGCAGCCTGGCACCATCCAGTTCTTCTCGTCTCACGGTTGTGGAGGCTGAGGTTTGCTGTGGTCCATTCATCATCTGGACTAAATGTTCCCAAACGTCTTCTATTTTCTTCATTCTTGTTTATTTTGAGCAGTCTCTGGAGGGTAACAAAGAACATGCAGGTGGGGCAGGCACTACTGGCACCTGAGGGGACAATCTACTGCTTGGTATAGCTGTGATCCAGAAACACCAGGTCCAGCTCTCTTTTGGGCACTGAAAACTGGAAGAGCAATGAGGTGTCCTTGCACCATGGGAAGGTCTGGACGTCCCTCTCCCCACACCAGTGGACATGTCAGTAGAGGGACAGCAATTCAGAGCATGGGTAGGCACATGATAAGTTACAATCGTCTGGTCTGGGAAAGCCTGGCCAAACCCTAGTGCCTCTTTTATTGAAAGTTTTGTTATACTCACCCCATTGAAAGGTTTTCTCATTAAGAATTTTCTCATGTTGAACAATACTTGACTTTCAGATAAGATTTTCCACATTTAATTCAAGCAAAGGGAGTCTTTCCTGTGTGTAATGTCTGATGTGCTGTGAAGCATTGTTTCTGGATTAAAGCTTTACCACACTCACCACATACATGTTTTTCTCCAGTATGAGTGTGTAGATGAGTTTTGAGATGTGAAGTCTGAATGTAGCCTTTGCCACATTCACCCCATACATGGGGTTTCTCTCAAGTATGAGTTCGCTGATGAACAGTCAGTGCATTCTTCCTGATAAAGGCTTTCCCACACTCACCACATACATGGGGTTTCATTCCTGTGTGAAATGTCTGATGTGCTGTAAGGGATTGCTTCCAGCTGAAAGCTTTACCACACTCACCGCATACATAAGGTTTCTCCCCAGTATGAGTTCGCTGATGAACAGTGAGGTCCTTCTTCCAGATAAAGATTTTCCCACATTCACCACATACATGGAGTTTATCCCCAGTATG
>NW_022105611.1:6395580-6401936 GCF_000313985.2 Echinops telfairi | reverse complement strand
TTTTGCTTCCATGACACTGGATCCCCAAATGACTCTACCTACCCTAAATTGTTCCCTACAAAAGCAAGTGTGAAAGAGAGGAAATCAGAATGTATAGTGATAGTGATAATAGTCATCTGGTTAAAATGCCTTTTTAAAATTTTATAAAAATACGGGACTATGTGAACAGGCTATTTGGAGTTCTGCTGCAGTCTTGGAAGGAGCCTGTAGAAATGAGGGATCCTTATACTGCTCTGCCTTCTTTTTAGCACTCGCCTCCTCCTTCTTTTCCACTTCAGCTGCTCCGCTCCTACCAGGTTTTTCATAAGCATAACATGCCTTATCCCCTTGTAGACACATGTCTTGCCCTTTCATTTCATTGATGCTGTGCTGAAATGATACTGTTATGAAGCCTTCCATCTCTAACCCCCACAAAACAATCACATCCTATGCCATTTCAGCCCTATCCCCCTCATACCCCATGTCTATTACAGTATTACTAAAAATATGTATCTTATATTGTGTTTTCAGTTGAAATTTATACAACAAATTAGGTTTTTAATGAACAATTGTGTTAAAATAGTTCAGTGACATTGGTTACATTTTCCACACTGTTCTCATTCATTCCATTCTGGATGTTCTATTTCCATTAATGTGGGTTCCCTATCCCTTTCCTTTTTCATCTTTGCTTTAGAGTAATTGTCGACCTTTCAGTCTTATTATAGATAGCTGTTTTAAAAGGTGCATGGCATACTGACTGGTGATATTCATTGTTTTATGAGCCAGCGAGTCTTTATGTAGCTAAAAGGTGATGCCATCAGGATAGTTTCAGTTTTACAGAATATTTCAGGGTGGTAGTCTGTCTTTATAATTATTGTCAAATTGGCCTCTGAAAACTCTGTTGGATTTGTTCTAGTTTATACTCCCATTAGGAATCCATCAGTGCGCACACACTCAATTATTGCTATTAATACAATTTCATAAAAAACATTCTAAAATACATTAAGTACTTTTATTTCTTTCTAAGGAGATTATCAATATCTGCTTTAATTATTATCCTTATTCATGAAGGTCCCTAGTGGATTAAATATTGGTCAGCAGTTCAAAACTACCTGCCACTCCTCAGGAGAAAGAAGAGGAGGCTTTCTGTGCTCACGACGATCTACAGCCTCGGAAACCCGTGAGACAGTATTGCACTATCCTGTAGGTTCGCGATGAGTCAGAATTGATTTGATGGCAGTGTAGCTAGATTTCGTTTTTGAGTGGCACAGTTTTTGTTTTAGTTGTACTTGACTGTGCAAAACAGGCAAGAATCTAAATACTTTGAGGAAATATTTCAAGAGTTCAACTCTTGGGACTTTTTTAATCCTTAAGTTCTTGGTACTAGTTTGATATTAATTATAAAAGAAAGTATTGCTGCAGATGGTACAATCTTTAGAACTTTAGGAGAGGAGTTAGCTTTGGATTGGGGATATCAGAGAGAGTATTATGCATTACATAGAACTTGGACCATGAAGAAAGGAGAGGCAGATACACCATAAAGATATATCATTAATGGCCACAAGGCAAAAATCTTGCCTTTTGATGAATTGTCAATTACAGCTAAGGTTTGGGGGTAGGTGGGAGGATAAGAGACATTTATTGGGCATCTATATTCTGTTTTAGAAACTGTAAGTGAAATTGAGGTTACCAGGTAAACCATGTAGTTCTTGGGGGAGAAAAACTTGTGAGCTCGTAGAGGTAAAATTCATTGATCTTTTTTAGTTTGATAATTGTCTCAAAATAAAAGAGTATGTACTATGTAGTTATTTTGTTGTGTTTGTGTTGGATGCTATAGGGAGCAAGTGAAGAACACTATACTAAAAAATAAGAGATATTTGTACTAGTGCTTTCGCTATCATAAAACATCTTTCTTTGTGACCCGTCCCGCGGGCCATCAAACAACGTGGATACCTGAAAGAGGGACTGGGAATGAAGAGGGGCAAGAGATGCGAGAAATGGAGGCAAGACAGGAATCTGATCAAGCCTCAATTTATTGAGCAGAAGGCAGGGGCTTAAACACCCTATGGTGGGCAGGTAACATTACATCATATGCTAATAAAGTGTAATGAATACCCAATCGTGGGTGGGTAACATTACATCATATGCTAATAAAGTGTAACGGGTAATATCCAATAATCACGCAGCTACAATATGGAAGAAATGGCAGGTATCAGTCCTCAAACAGGCCCGCATGTAAATGAGGTACACTTGGACGGTCCACATGTAAATGAGGTGCACTTGGATGCCTGGTGGAGGTGTCCAATGAGCATGGCGGCTGCCTGCCACCAAACACCAATCATCACAAAGGCCAAACTCAGGCAGGACAATAGGCCAGGGAACATCCGGGAATGGGAAGCTTAAAGACAGCAGACGGCGCAGGCCATGGGCTGAGGGACATGCAGACTCCCACATGTGCAGACTCCCACATGTGCAGACTCCCACATCTTTGGATACCCTGATACTAATTAATTATATCTACCAATAAGTCACGGTAAGTTTCACTTAATAGGCCAGTAGTTTATAGTTTTAATGGTTAATTGGCATTAAAAAATACAAACTTAAAGTAAAATAGCATAAACTTAATATAAAATAATTAATAACCATCTGATATGTTGTTTCAGAAGGAGAAGTGTACAAATATAAAAATAGTATATAGTTTTTTAAGATTTTTTAGAATGGATAATATATATAGAGAAAAGATAGGAAATAAACCATTAGATATTTTCTTTGGTGTCTGTCAAAAGTATGACTATAAAATATGGCAAAAGGTTTCCTGGGGAAAATCTGCCAGAATTTAATACCCACAAGAACATTTGCTGCCAGTATTCAACTTTGCTCCAGTATGATTTAAAAGAGAAACACGCATACAAAATTTGCATTCATGGGATTTTACTATTATGTTGGCTTTGACAGTGCCCTCAGATTTCTAGTCTTTAAAAGTTCAACACCTGTTGTTAACCAGTTTAAAATATATGATAAGTTCTTTGTTGAATTTTATTGTAAGAAAAATATTTGAGAGATTTACATGTCTGTAGAGTCACTTTGAAAATGACTTTCTGCGATATCACTTATGCCAGCAGTTAACAGTGTACACATTTTAAAATTGTAAGCATACATCTAGTAGGCTTGTCTCTAGCATTTGTTAAACATGTTGTGTCTCTGATGAAAACATCTGAATTTGATTTTTTTTTAGACACAAGGCCTGAAAATGTTGATTCATATGTTTTCTTGTAAGATCACTTCAACTTAATTAGGTTCAGCAGGTATTTATTATATGTCAGTACTGTGATAGTCACATGAGGATACAAAAGACATGTATCATGGATTGTAAATGAATTTAAAAGTTTTAGATTCAGCAAACAATTTAAAACGTTTTCTCAGGTTGCTTTCCCTACCCTTCCTATGTAACAAACTGTGCCAACAATCTAACCGTTTGCTTAGGCCAAAATCTTAGGAGTTTAAATTTGTTTCCTCTTATGCTTCTCATCCATATATGCATTAGAAAATCTTATTCTTCAAAAATGCCATCTAGATCTTATAGCGCCTCAACACCTCCATGGTTATGTTGCTAGTTGAATCCCTATCACCTTTGGCCTCAGCTGTCTTAATAACCTAACTATATATGTCATGCTACTCTTGTTCTCCCATTGTCATTCTTGCACCTATCAGCCAGAGACATTAGAAATGCAAATTAGAACATTGTGTTGTTCTTAAAATGTAGGAGACCCATCGTCCCCACACCGTTACAGTTCAAATACTCAGGCTTGTACGACTCGTTATGGCTCCTTGTCTCACCTCATTTCCTTCTGCCCTTCTTCATCACATTGGCTTTTTCTTTTCTTTTTAAAACTAACTTTTTCTTATGATTTAGGATTACAGATAAGGTTTACATATCTGTTCATAGTTTTATATTCAATAATTCATACATATTCTGATCAACTAATTACTGCAACACCCTCTATTATCCCCCCATCACTTTCCCACTGTCTGCTTGGGTTTTCTCTTCCTCCTCCTTTCTCAGCTCTGAACTTTGTCTTTGGTAAGTGCCGTCCTTTTGATCTGAAATGGCGGGATATTCTAAAGCGGAGATGAGTTCAGTTCCAGAACTAAAAGGGTAAGGGTCATAGTCTCGAGGGGGTTTCATCAGTCTCTTTTCTGACTAGTAAACCTGCTCTCTTTTATCATTTTGGATTCTAAGCCACAATTTTCTCCCACTCCATGCAGAACTTTTTAATGAAGTCCTTTTTAGAGCATTTGGTAGTGAGTTGAGACCCCCTTGGGAGGATCGAACGACCCTTTCACAGAGGTCACCTGATTCATAACAGTAGCAAAATTACAATTATGAAGTAGCAACAAAAATGATTTTATGGTTGGGGGGATCACTACAACATGAAGAACTATATTAAAGGGTCATGGCATTAGGAAGGTTGAGAACCACTGCTCTAAGGGGTATTCTCTGGCCTTCTTCCAATACAGATGGGTTTGTCCTTTTAGCAGTCCTTTCTGGTCTAAGGGTTGTGGAGACCAGATGTTTGTTTGGCCCCTTAGTCTAGTGTGCTGTTTCCATGTTTTTGATTTTCATTACTTTGCTTTGGAGGTGAGAGATCACTAGTTGCACATTAGATAATTACTAACCAGCTTTTAAGAACCGCTACTACTCAGCAAATTAGGTTGTGGAACATTGTCTTCAGCTACACTTGCTTTTATTTTTTCTTGGAACTATTTTTTTCCTTAGACATGTTTTGGGGCAGTGGGAGGGTGGGTGGTTAGTGGTGGTGCTGGGGTGGCTAGTACCCTCTCCTTTAGTTTTCAATCTAGTGCTAC
Organism: Echinops telfairi; assembly: GCF_000313985.2. Taxonomy (NCBI): domain Eukaryota; kingdom Metazoa; phylum Chordata; class Mammalia; order Afrosoricida; family Tenrecidae; genus Echinops; species Echinops telfairi. Next base: position 6,397,091 of record NW_022105611.1, on the reverse strand, counting down.
CTCCTGAAGAGTCCCCTCTTATTAGCCTGGGTACAATAACTTCCCCTTATCTTTCTACTCGCTACCTCATAATCTTTAAATATTTTACATAGCACTTATTTAGCACTGAAATTATCTTACTTGTTTGTTACTGGTTTTCTCTATTATAAGCTGCTTTAGGGCTTGTTCACGGAAATATTCCTGTTTTCTAGAAACAGTGCTCTAGCATTTGTTCTATACTAATAAGCAATAACTGAGTGAATACAGCTTATGAACAAATGTGCTTGAAAATGACAGTGATAAAAGAGAGCTATCCTTTTCTAATAAGGACAATTTAATTATGTCTGTCCCGCTCTCCCACCAGCCCCCTCCCCTTCTATTAGTGTGAAGATGCAAGCTTTCAGTCAACCAAAGGATTTTTACACCCCTCCCCAACGTACTCACTGCTCTCATGTCAGTGGCAACCGTACACAGCAGAGTAGAACTGTTCCCTGAACCATTAGTCTTTATGGAAGCAGACTGCATCATCTTTCTCCCGTGGACCAATTGGTGGGTTAGTGACCTTCTGGCTTGCACCCCCATTGCTAACTGACTGCATGACCAGGACCCTCCCCCTTCTATCAACCAAAAACTCACTGTCATCGAGTCTCTGCCAACTCATAGTGAGTTAACAGGACAGGGTAGAACTGCCCCTGTAATTCTTTATGGAAATAGAAAGGCCCTTGTTTTTCATGTGTAGTGGCTGGTGATTTTGAACGGGTGACCTTGCAGTTAGCAGCCCAACTCCTAACCATTATGCTACTTGAGCTCCCACCCTCACCTAGAGGAAAGTACGTAAAAAGGCACAAGGGAAGCTTCTAAGCATAAAATGAGCCATGGAATGGAGGGAGAAGCGGAAGAAATCTCATTATCTCATTACTCTTAAAGGTTGTATCTCAGATACTTACATAGCATGCAGATTGAGTAAGTAGGGTGAAAAGATACCACCGCCCCTGCCCCCCGACCTCAGCTTTTCTGACTTTGAACCATACAGTATCCCTTTGTTCTGTTTAAATGACTGTTTCTTGGTCTATGTATAGGTTCTGTGTGAGCACAATGAAGTGTTCTGGTATTTCCATTCTTCTCAAGGCTATCCATAGGTTATGATACACATACCTTTGCATAGGCATTAAAACACAATAAGAAAGAAGTAAACATCTTTCTGCTATTCTGCTTTCAATCAAGAATCATCTGATATTAGCAGTGATATCCCTTATTCCTTGTCCTCTTTTGAATGTGGCTTGAAGGTCAGCCACAGGTAAATCCTCTCAGTTCTTTCCTAAACCTTCTTAACAGACTCATGCAGGAAAAGGTTGTTTGTTGAGAGTCGGAGACTTAGGCTAGAAGAGCCACATTACATCATTCATTCCCCTGCACTGCCTTGGTATTTTTTGTTGTTGTTGCTAATGAGTCATCTTCTTCTTTGTTTATTTATTTATTTTTAATCATTTTATTAGGGGCTCATACGACTCTTATCACAATCCATACATACA
>NW_022105611.1:6388030-6394912 GCF_000313985.2 Echinops telfairi | reverse complement strand
TTCGACACCTACTGCCTTGGTATTTTTAAATAGGCAAAGTTATCTTTTTTGATTTGGAAAGATTTAGGACTTGTCAGAACTCATATTGGTGGCATATACTAATGTAATACTGAAAACGGAGTCTTTAGTGCTGACTTCAGTGCTTTTTCCACTCTGTTGTAGGCTGTCTACATTTTGTAGATTAATGACCTCTCAGCATCTCAAACATTTTCATTGGAAGATATAAAAAGTAAATGTGTCAGCCCCCCTGGAGCACAGAACCTGGCTATTTCATTGATGGGCTTTTCATTACAGTTAAATCTGGAGATCTGGAATGTAATGGCAGTGCTTAAAAGAATTAGCACCACTACAACAGCTTTAGGCAATAGGCATGGACATTAACTCAGTATACTTCAATGTTTAATCATTTTATGTCACTTTGATCTGGAAGATAAATATTGCTTGCACTTACAGGAATTGTACCATTTTGTGGTAACTCTTAGTGGGCATTCATAAACATCCTAAGAGTTTAACATTAATTGTATTGCATATTGGAAACAGTTATTTGCTATTTGAGAAATTACTGCGTAAAAGCAATATCTTGGTATTTTGGTATTATTTGGACTTTGTGTAAGTTACCTGTAATTGTTTCAGTTAAGGGAACAGTGTAGTGACTACCTTAAGAGATATAAATAGATTTGATGTTCAGGGGAAAGATAGCTCATTTTGTATTTTATTACATCTCTGAGACAATGTTCTTTTTACCTCTAATGATGATTCTCAAAGTGAAGGACAGAAAATCCTTGGCCAGTTTACAAAGACAGTTGACTGTGTTGTTTCTGTTTATGCTGAAAAAGCTACACAAGGCAGGTAGGGATTATCAAGTTCCTGAAACTTGATCTTGCATCTGTGAAGAACTGTTTACTTCTGGAAAAATAAAATGTGTTGCTTAGTATATATTAAAAAGTTATATTAATTTAACATTATGGGCCAAAATTTCCAATAACAATTAATTGCAATTGTTTTCTTTGTTAGATGATTAATGAGAATACTAGTTTATTGAAGATATTTTAAAAATGAGCCACCAGTCCATAAAACTAAACTCCTGTTAAAAAAAACAAAAAACAAAACTAAATTCTTGTAATAAACCAAAATCAAACTCTCTGTCCATTTTGAGGCTGTAAATATTTGTGAGAGCAGAGAACCTCATCTTTCTCAGCATGGCTGGTTGCGGCTTAATTCTTAACTGCCAGTGCTACTAGAACTCTTGAATAGATATGGTATATTGTATTAATATTAAGTGGACTTTCTGTTGCTGAAAGTGTAGCAGCAACTTGGCCAAGTCAAGAGACAGCAAGTGTGGTAGAATTGCAAGCATAGTGGTAAGGAATTTGGAGCGTTCAGTTCTGATGTCAGTTTTCACACTTAAGTAGTACCTCTTCCATTTGATTCGTTGGCCCCGGGTTTGCTGGTCTGGGCATTCTTATATCTTTTTAGTATTACTTTGTGGCTTATTTATTTTCACTAGGAAGGATTTTTAAAACACTGCCACTTAGTTACGGATTGTATTATTTTGCTCAGATTATTTGAGAATGTACTGCTGCAAAATGAAAAGGAATAAAGAAAAAAAATTGAGTGTTGAGAAATAGTGGAATAAACTTATGAATGCAACAAAAAGAAATTTAAGATAATAGCTTTAAGTAAATCTTGAAAAGAGTTGGTGAAGTTTGATCAGGAAGTCAGAATTTCTAAGAAGAAAGAATGAATGCTCCATTGGAAAATGTATAATTAAGGAATCTCAATAATGTGATAAATAAAAAGGTAAAGCCAGAAACTCTATGAAAAGAAAAAAACAGATTCAAAAATTATAGTCCAAATGGGAAGCAGATTGAAATATGACATATATTTGAATGATTGCTCAGAGTATTGACCTTGGATTTGGAATATTTCTGTAGAGCAGGACTGTAAATATAAATGTTGGGAGAGAAGAAGAGGAGAGATGAAACAAAGCTTAGGTATAGCAATATCTTTTCACATATGAAGGAATGAGTAAATAATGTTTGAAGTCCATGGATTAAGAAATCTTTGATGAAAGCAGTTATTTAAAAGCACAGAAACAACTGTTGTGGCTAGGTGCTCTGGAGTCAGTTTGGACCCAAAGCTACCCTAGGTACAACAGAAGCAAACACGGCTGGATCCTGTGCTCACTTCTTAATGACTATGTTTGAGCCAATTGATAGAATGGAAGTCATATAAATAACACAAATTGGAATGGGTAGAGGTTTGTGTAGTTGGGAAATAGCATAAAGACAGTAGGTTTTCTTTTTCAAGTTATAAATAAATGCACAGTGCATATAAATTCATGCTAACACTCAGATGAATAAAATCAAATAAAGTAAAGTTTTGGGCTGTTAGTGAACTAGGGGCTACACATGTTTACTTTTATTACCTTCTCTGCCTTACCTTTCTATTTTATTTAATTATTTTTTAACCAATATGGATATGATGTGCGAATTCAGAAAAGTGTAAAATATAAAAATATGCAGTGATTGCTGCTCAGCTTACTATTGCCGAATACTATAATTCAGTGTAAGTTCAATAAAAATCATTACAAAGTGAAATAGTAGGTCTTGTAAAAGATGCAGCATTTTAAGAAGCCCTTGAATATTGATACTGTTGAACAAATTGAATCATTGCTATTATTGGACAAATTGAATCATTAGCAAATATGGACCTGGCATCTAGCAGTCAACAAGTGAAGAATGTTTTGGAAATTTACCATGTTCTCCAGTTATATCCTTTTCCCTGGATTCTTTACTTCACAATTTTTGTCCTTGTTTTAAGTTGATCAATACTGCATTTTGGTTTTAATAATTCTTAGATAATGTTGAGTTCTATATTCCTTTTTCAAAAAATCAATTAAATAAAATATGGCTTAGGAGCTTGAAGGAAAGAAAATCATTATTTCATCAGTTAGTAGCTTAATTATCCAGTGCTGCTATAGAAGAAATATTACAAGTGGGTGTTTTTAACAAACAAACATTTTATTCAGCTTAGGGGACTGGAAGTCCCAAATTGGGGCATGGGCATGAGTCAGAATTGACTTGATGGCCGTGAGTTTGGTTTTTAATTGGTTGGCTGTAGCGGAAAAGGTGCAAATCAAGGTCTCTTTAGGCTACAAGTGAAGGTCCTTGCCTCTGCGGTTTTTGCATGTGGCTTATCTATCTTTCCACATTTCTACTTGCTAGCACTATGTGCTGGCTTATTCTGTTCTTTTATATTGTAAAAGAGATTGTTCTAAAACACACCCTCCATCACTGTCAGTCATTGCTGACTCATAGTGATCCTACAAGACAGGGTAGACTTGCCCCATGAGTTTCCAAGATTATGGGAGTAGAAAGCCCTGTCTTCTGTGGAGCTGTTGCTGGGTTTCTACACCACCAGGACTTTATATAATGAAGAAAAACCATTCTCTAATGGAATTTTACTCACAGGAACACCCACTGCCATTTAGTCTGTTCCTACTCAAAATGACCCTGTTGGACAGAGTATAGCTGCCCCATATCTTTCCCATTGAGAGGAAACTGCCAGAAGTTTAAACTGGATTCAGAAGAGGATATAGAACAAGGGAAATCACTGCTGATTTCAGATGGATCTTGGCTCAAAACAGAGAATACCAGAAGATGTTAATTTGTGTTTCACTGACTGTGCCAAGGCATTGACTGTGTGGACTATAAGAAAGGGTGGATGACCTTGAGAAGCATGGGTAGGCTGGGACACTTCATTGTGCTCATGGGGAACTTGTACCTGGATCAAGAGCCAGTTGTTTGAAATGTAGAGGAAGGCTTATTAACAACTTGCTGATTGCAGATGACACACCCTTGCTTGATAAAAGTGACAGGGAATGTAAAGATCAAGGATTGTATCCTGCAGTATGGATTACTGCTTTATTTAAAGACCCAAATACTTACAACTGGACCAAAAGGTAACATGATAAATGGGGAAAAGGCTGAAGTTGTCAAGGATTTTGTCTTGGATCCACAATCAATGCTCAAGGAAGCAGTAGTCAAAAGAGTAATTGCATTAGGTATATCTGCTGCCAAAGACCTCTTTAGAGTATTGAAGAGTAAAGATGTTACTCCGAGAAGTAAGGTGCACCTGACCCAAGCCATGGTCTTCTCCATTGCCTCATGCATGTGAAAGTTGTACATCAAATACGGAAGACCGTAGAAGAATCAATACATTTGAATTGTGGTGTTGGAGAAGAATATTGAAAATACCAGGGACTGCTAAAAGGACAAACCAATCTGTATTGGAAGAAGTAAGGCCAGAGAATACTCCGTAGAGCAATGGTTCTCAACCTTCCTAATGCCGCAACCCTTTGATACAGTTCCTCATGTTGTGGTGACCCCTGCCCCCCAGCCATAAAATTATTTTCATTGCTACTTCATAACTATAATTTTGCTACTGTTATGAATCAGGCAACCCCTGTGAAAGGGTCAAGGCATCGTGATGCACAGGTTGAGAACCACTGCCTTAGAGGCAAGGATGGTATGATTTTTGTGTCATATACTTTAGATCAGTCCCTGGAAAAGAACATCATGCTTGGTAAAGTGGAGGGGCAGCAAAGAAACAGGACGGCTCTCAACAAGATGGGTTGACATGGTGGCTGCATCAATGGACCCAGACATAGGAACAGTTGTGAGGATGGTGCAGGACTGTGCAGTGCTTTGTTCTGTTGTGCGTAGGGTAGCTATGGATTGGAGCTGACTTGATGGCACCTAACAGTAACATAGGGTTTCCAAAACTGTGATCTTCAGGTAAGTGGGATGTCACATCTGATTCCTGAGGTGGAGTGTCCTGATGAGTTCAGTTCATAGCACTAACCTTTCACTTTGCAGCTGAGTGCTTTAACCAGGACTGCGCAGCCAGGACTCCCTAGTCATAATTTAATCAGTAACAGGCAGTAAATTATATGTACTCCACAGGACTGAAATTGCTGTGTGACTAGTTTCCTCCACTGTCAATGAGTTGTTTCATTTTTGAACAAAAGTTCATTTTTATTAGTGGTAGTACAAGGATTTATTTCATCAATTTATTGGGTTGTATATATCAGAATGGTGAATTACAGTAAAACATTTAGGAGACTTTTGTTTGTGTTACAAACAAGGTGGATCAAAGAAACAATATTCGTTGTTTTAGGGTTTGAAAGTAGTTGCATAGACTAGTTAATCGACATGATACCCTTACAACCAAAGCTGTGACAGACTACCTAGTTCTGCAAATAGCTATGAAAATGGTAGTCCAGAACAGTCTCTGTAGACATATGCATGGTAACCATTCATTGTTAGCTTGCACCAAAATGAAAATAGAAAGTAAGAAGAATTTTGGAAGAATTTTAAATGTTGAATTATGTTAGACAAAACTATGGTTATTCATTTGTTAAAGATGGGCTGAGTAAGTCCTTAATACAATTTGTGTTGTCAGATTAAAATATATATTGAAACCATTTCAATATGTTCAAAGACCATATCTTTACTGTCCACTGTTTTGTTAATATTCACCCTTAACTATAGTGTTTGTGACTCAGCTTTATTGGGAGTTCTGTTTGTAAGAGAAATTTACTTATTAGGAATTTCTTTTAAATAAGCAAATTTTATGACACAAAGGAACTTGAATTTAATAAAGAGTCAACAGTAGTTAAATTCATTATTTAAGAATGTCAATCCAAGAAGATCATAGGAAAATGTGTGCATAGTTTTAGAAAACCAGTCAACAGTAAATTTATTTAGAATTTTGTTCAACCCATTAACATAATAAATAAAATATAAATGTAGTATTTACCTTCATTGTATTGAAGACTAAGGATTGAAATTTGTATTTTCTTAGTAACTGACAAATAAATCACTTTAAATTGTTACCCTCGAGGAAAGTTGACTGAGGCTACTCTTTTGTAGTGTTTTCATGTCTTCTCTGGGCAATGACAGGCATATACGAGTGGCCGCTTATTGGTGTGCTTCATGCAAAGATGCAATTGTCAGAGTTTGAAAATTAAAATTGTGCTTTTTAGATTTGGAATTAAACTTCTGGTTAATTGCTAGAATTTATTTTTTTTAAAAATTATGCTTAAAATAAGAAAAACAGTGATATTGAAAGCCTCTGGTTTTCTAACATACGGCTTCAATTTGCATTTTAAACAGAATATGGAAGTCATTACCCTGACATCTGAAACTGAGGTAGCAATAAAAAATTATCACTAACAGGACAGCAGACATAATTTATTTTGTGTTTATTACTGGGTGGCCCTCTTGAAACTTTCCTGATCTTAATTGAGTCCAGATATTAGAAAATAGCAATTAAATTATGATATTTGTTTTAAATGCATTTAAATGGAACTATCTAATAAGAATGGTATAATACATTATGATTTATGTCAAATATATATGTGCACATATACGTGTTTATTATGTTTACATATATGTGAGTGCATATATGAAGTGCTTAAATACTTAATTATAGTTAATATTTCTGGGATGGGGAAAATTGGTGGAAAAAGATTTCCATGTTTTTATTATAAATATTTCTTTGAGTCTTATTATGCAGGATTACCTACAAAATAAAATAATTTCTAGGCTGAGATGAAATTTATTAATTTAGAAATCTCTTTGGACTATTATATACAATCACAATTGTCAATTAAATATTGATACAGTTTAAGGTACTGGTCAATAAATTATGAAAGTAACTTCTTTTTAAAAAAAATTATTCTATTGGGGGTTCCTACAACTCGTATCACAATCCATACATATATCAATTGAATAAAGCACATTTGTACATTCATTGCCCTCATCATTCTCGAAACATTTGCCCTCCATGTAAGCCCTGGCATCAGCTCCTCATTTT
>NW_022105611.1:6376155-6387277 GCF_000313985.2 Echinops telfairi | reverse complement strand
TGTTCTTGCATTGAGGGAGTACTTGAGTGGAGGCCCAATGTCCATCTGCTACCTTAATACTAAACCTATAAATATATGCGCATAAATCTATTTCCTCATTCTCATATATGTCTACATATGTGCATGCCTTTATTTAGACCTCTGTAAATTCCCTTTGCCTCCTAGCTCTTTCCTCTATTTCCTTTTACTTTTCTCTTGTCCCACTATCATGCTCAGCTTTCATTTGGGTTACAGTAATTCCTCTCGGTTACATTGCCCTTGATCACTCTCTACCGGGCCTTGTACACCCTCCTCACCACCAATTTGGATCACTGGTTGTTCCCTTGTCCCTGGGTTTGTTAACATCATTTCCTCCCCACCCCTCCCATATCCCCGCCGGAACTGTCAGGTCCCTTTGTTTTTTCCTCCAGATGATTCTTCCAGCCTATCTTATTTAGACAGACCTGTGGAGATAATACATGCACAAAAACAAGACTGAGCAAAACCAAGCAACAAAACAACAGCAACAACAAAGAGCCAATGACAAAACAAAACACAACACAACAACAAGAAAGAAAAGCTTTTAGGTATTTCAAGGACTGTTTGTTGGCCGAAAGTAACTTCTAAGAGAGAAAAATACTTAAAGATACATTGTATCCCACAATTAGAACTTTGTTCCCTTGAATTAAATCTCCTAGAGCTGCTCAAGGTTTATTGAGGTATAGATGCATTGCAATGTAATATGATAAGTATCATTTTAGAAATAATAGAGGAAGGACAGGCAGCTGCTGGGAAAAATAAGAAAGGGTTTTACTGAGAAGGTTGTATTTGAAGGGTAAATAAGAATTTTCCACCTAAGAAAGCAGAGAAGAAGAATGGGAATTCTAGGCAGAGGGATCATGACAAAACTTTGGAGTCCTAATGTGGCCTGGCTCATTCATCCATCCTTTTGTCTTTATTCTGCTAGTACTTATTGTGCACTGTGTGGTGGGCACTTTGTTTTGTGCTGTGGAAAAAACAAATAAGTAATTAAAGTTGCAAGCACATTAGTAATAGGAGCAGCATAGCTACAGAAGTACGTGACAGTGTTACATGTAGAAATTGTTCCTGTACTGCAGAGGAGGGCCATGAGATTGGGCTGAAGGGAAGGAAGGGTCCTAGGTGTACTAAGCATGGAAGTTAAAACCATATTTTAGTAATACATTAGTTGCTACAAAACTTGCAAATGATCAGACTCTCTTTTAGACAATCACTCTGAATGAAATGTCAATGGTGGATTATAGTGGAAACTGGAAACTCAACTCACTCCCATCAAGTTGATGCCAACTCATAGCGACCATATGGGATAGGGTAGAACTGCCCAAGTTTCCGAGACTGTAGCTGTTGATGGGAGTAGAAAGCCCGTCTTTTCTCTAGTGGTTTCTAAGTGCTTACCTTTAGAATTGCAGCAGAACATGTGACCACTATGTCACCAGGCTCCTCTAGAAACTAGAAAGAATCCTAGAATGTGTTAATCTGAAGATTAACATACTTTTTTTTCAGGAGAAGGCTACTAGGTATTGCAGGGGCAATAAATTATTTAATATGGTTCTTCTAGCCAAAGTCTATAATTCTCACCCCATCACCTTTCCCTTCATGGGTCTAGCTAGTAAGAAGGTTGGGGGAAGATCCTGATAGGATTCACTTGTGCGCGATTGTGAACAGGATGGAGCTCATCCTCTGGACCCGAGATCCCTGTGCACTGAACCTCCTAGATCCAGAAGACAGCTAGACAAAGGAGCAGCAGTAGAACTAGGAGTCAGAGCATGGAACAGACTGACGGACTTCTCCACCTAGAGAGAATGTAAAGCTGAGTGGTTTTGTGCAGGAGGTTAGCTTTCGGAGAGGGGTGCCTCTGGGCACTTAATTAGGTAAGTTGGGCTTGCCGACCCAGGTTAGTAGAGTTGAATGCCACCAGGCTGAGGCTTCTAGAGTGGAGGTCCCTGTAGACACTTACTTTAGGGAATTGGGTTTGCTGACCAGGAGCTTGAGCTGAATGTTTTCGGGTTGAGACTTATAGCAGAGTGATATGCTCCTTTGGGCATTTATTAGCAGACCTGAACGTGTCCTGATAAAGAACTCAACCCTGAGCATTTCTCACTGGAAGTAAGTACAACTTGTTAACTTCCTTAATATCCCCTTCAATCATGAGTATTATCTGTGAGTTCTGATGTAGCCATTGCAATAGATTTTAGATCCTAGAGAAGTAAACTAGAGAATATTAATTATGAAAACTCAGATGTTTTCTGCTTATCTTAAATTATACATATTGAAGCTAATTATTAGTGTAACTTTTCCATGGGACTGAGCTCATGTTTTTGCAGTAGTAGTTCCTCTACTCTCCTCATTTTCTCTTTCTCTCCCTCCTTTTCTATTCCATTCCCTCTTACAGACCTAAATCCCGGCCACCCCTCCCCTCATCTTTGTCTTCTAATGCATGAAACTTAGACAATGAACTTTGGGTAATGTTATGAATTGAATGTCTTTCCAAAATGGTAGGTTTTAGTGCTAATCCTCAGTACCTGTGAGTGTGATATTATTTGGAACTACAATGGTTGCAAATATAATCAGCTATGTTAATATGAAGTTCTACTAGAGTAGGAAGGGGGCAGTGTGAAGATACTGGCAGAGTCTAGATAGAGTTAGGCTGCCATAAGACAAGGAGCCGGAGCTACCAGTTGCTATGAGAAGCAAGGAAGGATCCTTTCTTAGATCCTTCAGAGATAGTGAACGTGACCTTGCACAGATCTAAACTTAGTTGCAACTTTGTGGCAGCCAAGGAAAGTAAGTGAATATTAAATTGACTTCCTTATTTTTGTATCACTATGTATCTCACTTCACGAATCTATTGAGTGCTTACATTATACCGGGAAAACAGAAACGCCCAACCTAAGCTTTTGGCCATCTAGTGGTTCTGACTCCTATCGAACCTTGTAGAACTGAGTAGCTAACTAAGTGCCCGGTAGGGTTTCCAAGGCGGTTATCTGTATGGGAAGCCTACTACCACAGTTTTCTTCTGTGGAGCATCTGGGGGCTCAAACCACTAAGCTTTTTACCACTGCATCACTAGGGTTACTACTCTGTAGGGAAATAAGAACAATGAACAGGTGAATGAAATAAACTAAAAGTAAAAATGTCAAACGTGTTCATTTGTTAGGTGACAAATAAGAACAGTAACATATTCCCAGTTAATTGGGAAGTGAAGGCTCATTGACCTGGGAAGGTCCTTCTGGAGGGGTGCCATTGAGCAGAGAGCTAGCTGAAGGATGTGAAGGAGCCAGATCTTGAGAAGATTTGCACACAAGAGGATGCAGGGAGAGTGAACGATAATTAGAAAATCAACCTTGAAATGTAAGCCGACTTGTACTTTGATCTCTAGCCAATATGACTAGACATAATGGTATGAAATGAAGTTTGAATGGTAGGTAAATGCTTAGGGCCTTGCAGCCCATGCTAAAGAAGTTAGCTTTTAAGTGTAATAGATAACCAGTGCATGCTTTCAGGCACAAGAGTGACATGAATTGATTGGATTTTAGACCACTTACTTTAGGTGATTTAGACAGCAGTGTTAGAAGCCTATTGATCAATTCTTCAGATATTGCAGCATTTTATGAGAACTCCAGAAAATATGTATATAAGTCATGTTTTGAAATTCATTTAGCTAGGTATTATATATAGTTTATTAAGGATAGATGAATTTTGATTAGTCTCTAAAGTTTCTATTTATTTGTTCTGCTCTTCACCAAAACAAATTTTGCAGGCAGTTCATGAAAAATAATTTTCTTTTAGTCTCATTCTACTCACTTTTTCTCATATATCCATTGGTTTCAGCAATGGTATGAAGAAATGAGGTCACTATTGAGTGAGAGCTGCTACCGGTGTGTTCTAGTAACTTTGGTACAGAATGAAAATATTTGAATTATCTCTTTAATAACACATTACCACCTCCCTGATTTCCATCCTCATATACTTTATTGTAGGAGCCCTGGTTGTACAGCAATTAAGCCTTTGCCTGCTGAGCAAAAGTTTGGCAAATTGAACCCACCAGCCACTCTGCGATGGGTAGAAGTGGCAGTTGACTTCCGTAAAGATTACAGCCTTGGAAACCATGGAGCAGTTCTACCCAGTTATATAGATGTGCTGTGAGTTGGAATCATCTTGATGTCACTGGGTTGATTTTTTGTTGAGTGTTCTTAGAGTGAGAGAGAAGGAAGGAAGGGAGTACATTGTAGCTGGCATGTTAATATGAAGTCCTACTAGAAAAGGAAAAAGTTCAGGTGAAGATGCAGGCAGAGACTAGAGGTAGACTGCCAGAAGGCAAGGAGCCTGGGGCTGCCAGTTTCTATGAGAGGCAAGGAAGCACACTGTTAATAAGTCAACATTTTGGCGCATCCTGGAGAGTGGACCTCAGCCATGTTAGGACGATGACGGGAACAAAGTTTGAGAATGACTGTTCCAGATTAAGTGCAACCATTGTATTTAATTTTTGAGATCATCTTGATTTTATTTAATTTACCAAGAACTAACTTTAAATTAAAAGATTTACATGAAAGTGATTTACTGTATTTTCCACATATTATGCGTCTAAGAAATGCCCCGCACATGCATATAGCTTGCACTCTACACACAGGAAATTGGCTGTGAGGGGCTATATGGCTTGCAAAACCCCATATAATGCATACTTTATCTGCACAAAGTATGGTGCTATGGACATATAGGGAATTTCAATTTACAGAATTAATGAAAAACTTTACTGATTATTTTGAAAATTATAATTCACAATTGTGTGGATTTTAAGTGTGGACTATGTATCTATGTACATAAATGTGCATTTTTACATATGCAGTAGAACCCTGGACCTCGATGCTAATCCATTCTAGAAAAAGCATCAAGATTCAGTGCAGTTGTTCTGAATCAATTTTTCCCATAAGAAATAACTGAAAATGGATTAATCCTTTCTTGACCACCAAGTTTTTACCCTAACCTTGCCTTTTTATACAAAACATTACACAGAAATTTCAAAGTAAATAAATTCAGAGTTAAGTAATATAATTTAAATAAGAAACACAGCATTAAAAAAGTTTTTAACAACTACAGTATGGTCCATGCCTTGAGATTGATGAGAATCTGGATATGTGGACACGGATGTAGAGAGGAGGGATGGGGAGAGAGTCAGTGTTTAGAAGGGGAATCCCTTTCCATAAAATCAATTGGTAGCTGCTTTTCAGGAGTTTTTTCCCGTTGCCTTTTTTTCATTAGGACCTGGCTTTCTCTAAAAAAATCATCTGTCTAATGTGGTCTGCTGTTGGGGTATACTTCACTGTTTTCTAAAAGGGTTTGCTAAAAAAAAATAAAATAAAAGGGTTTACTACATTATCATCAACAATATTAATAATACAGTTTACCAGTACCTTATCATGATTCTTTTAAAAAAACTCTTACTTAGGACTCATGTTTTAAATCTAAAAACAGTACCAAAAAACCCCACAAAAACTAAGAAAACATTAGCAAAGCACTTGGAACACAGCTGCAAAAGATTTAGACAATGTGTACTAACAACACCAACTAAAGCTGAGTGACCAAAACACGAACTGCTTTTGTTTACAAAAATCACGTGCGTTGGGTTGGAGTCCGATGTTTTGTTCAAGCTCAGATGCAAAATTTTCTTGACATTTCACGTGGAAATCTGTATCGAGTCCTGATGTGGTCGTGTACTGGGGTTCTACTGTATTTTTAACTTTCTGGTGAGCTATTTTAAAATATTTTATTTAGCAGATGCTTATCATTCAAAGCAACCTTGTGACCTAGTGGTTATGTGTTGGGCTGTTAGCTGCAGTGTGAAACCACTAGCCGCTCTGTGGAAGAAAGACAGGGCTTTCTACTCCTGAGAAGAGTTAGCAGTCCCAGAAACTCGGCAATTCTACCCTGCTCTACAGTTTCTATCAGACAGAATTGACTCAGTGGCATTGAGTTTGGTTTTTTTTAGGTATTAAAAAATCAATTTTAAAAACAATTGTCTAATTTAACTTTCTACACTTATGTGTAATATACTGTATCCTCCTCCAATTTTTATATTACAGTAGAAGAAATTTTATCCTTGCTAAAAATGTATGAATCTACAAGTGCTAAATTTTTGTGTTCCCAATACAGTAAACACATACACACGAATACCCACGCCTTCACAGGTGAAAGGGACTCATTGATTGTACCATTTGATAGCTGATGTTAAACATTTTTTTTTTTAAACTCTGCTTTCTATTTTTAGTTTTAGGATTTGTTAATAAAAACCTCATGAAATATAGTTTATGCATATGTGGAAGTTGTAAAAAGGAAGCATTACATTGAAAGAAAGCTGGTTTTAGTTATGCAGCAGGCATATGTACTGTATGTATGCATTATAAAACGTATTGTTTTTATTCTGATTTCTTAGTAGAGTAATTTATGGTAGTAATAAAAGTAACAGTGAAGGCAAATTAGTAGAGGAAGTGGTGAGAAATTGTGGCATTAGAGGGAGTGATTAAGAATTGGACTTGATAGCTTTCTTTTCAACAACACACATACATACAACTGGATAAAAAAAGGTGAAGTTCATTTACAATAATTTATTACCTTTGCCATGTAGAGAACCCCACCAACTGAGC
Source organism: Echinops telfairi (assembly GCF_000313985.2). Lineage (NCBI taxonomy): Eukaryota > Metazoa > Chordata > Mammalia > Afrosoricida > Tenrecidae > Echinops > Echinops telfairi. The sequence goes on along the minus strand of NW_022105611.1, from coordinate 6,380,618 downwards.
CGTGTTTGGGTATTTTACAGCTCCTGTTTACTGTGTTAAAACTATAATAGGTAATCTGGCTCCTTTTGACTTAAAATTTAAGACAAAGAATTCAATATAAGGCACAGTTTATAGATTGTTAAATATTTCGGTTTGGTGTTTGAGGCTAATGTTTATAGTGTTGTGTTCAACCAGTGTGAACTAACCAGCAGAAGTGCCAGATTTTGAAATGTCTTGCGTTAATTAATACAAAATCCTAAAGACTCCATTCATTCCAACTTATTTGCTCCATGGGTGCCAGCCACACCGTCTCCATGAGTAGGCTTTCCTGGCGACTAATCAAGATTCATGGCCTCCAGGTTTTGTAACACTGGCATTTCAGCATCTGGGATGCCACATACTGTTTTCACAAGCTTCTCTTTTTCATCCCTGGTTGTTTCTCTCTTAATTATGTATGGAATTGAACTTGTATGATAACCTAATCTAGTCAGAAGTGTGTGTAATTTGATAGAGCATTACTGGAAGTTATTAAGTCAACACACCCAAATAAAACTTTATGCTAATTTAGCATATTGGTCTTCAGTAGACTAAATTAAGTTTTCATAAGAGGTCAATTAAAGACAACAGAGACTTTGTTTCTTTGTGCTGGTTAGGACCAGATGTTGGTAAAATGGAAAATTAAGCCATATTTTTTGTGTGGTACTGTCCAAACATCTTTTCTAGCCAGTTTTACCTAGTTCTGTTTGTCTTCAGGTACCAATCTTTGTCAGCTAATTCCTTGTATGTTTTGTATGTCCAGAGATAGATACAACTTAATCCAAATATTTGTTAATGAATTGAAAAATCCAGACTGTCTTAACAGTATACAATAGTGTAAATGTTATTTCAGGTAATACAAAGGAAATGACGTTCATCTATTTTGGAGCTGAGGAGGGACTTTCTCTTAAATCCTACCAGGCAATTGAGCTCTGGAACTGTGTGATTATGCTGAATCTAGAGTCTCATTTTGTCTATCTTGTGTTTAGTCCCACTTTCTCTTTGAACTGGCCACTCAGATAATACAACTGCTGAAGATATAGTTGTATAATCTGGTGAAAATTTTGGTTTTTAGCCTTCTATAATTTCCTATTGAGGCTCTGAGAGCCATAAGACAACACTCCGGCCCTTTCCACATAGGTGACACCTCTTTTTCCCCTTGACTTGTGTGTGCACGCATATGCTAGCTTGCGTGTTGGCCTGTGTGTACTAATGCACATACTCATACTTGCTGCAAACCATTTGTGTTGTGTTTCTCTGGCCCCCAGCATTTGCTAGTTGGTGGTTTCAACTCTTGGAATACTCTTTTCCCTGTAGATTTCTGTTACCTGTAATCAGCAAATTTTTACTAGAGCAAGTGGCTATGGTTTTCTTGTTGCCAGGAGAAAGCTAAGGAAGCGCTTTTGATTATATAGTTGTTCTCACATGTATCTTCATCTAACCAAAAAACCAATCTTACTGCCATTGAGTCAAAGTTGACTCATGAGTGGCCCTAATAGGACGGGTGGAGAGCTACCCTGTGAGTTTTCAAGGCTGTAACTCTGTATGGGAATGGAAAGCCCCTATCTTCTGCAGAGCAGCTGTTGGTTTCCAAATAGCTAACCTTGCAGTTGGCAGCCCCTCGTGCAACCACTATGCCACCAGGGCTCCATGTATTGATTAAGTAGATGATTAATAAATGTTTGTTGAAGGAATAAGGAATTATACTTTCTGGTTTCTGTTTGTAGAAATTGTTTTATACTAGTAAAAGTATATATAACAAAAAGTTTGCCAGTTCAACAATTTTTACATGTACAATGGGATTGGTTATGTTCCTCATGTTGTGCAACTATTTGCTAAATTATTCCACCACTATTGACAGGAACTAAGTGCCCCCTTTACAATAAGTCTCATTCATTTTCAGGTTACTTCTGAAAACCGCTAATAAAGTGTGCTCCTACACTAGTTGTCCTTTTGTGACTAACTTACTTTGCTCAACATGTTTTTCAGTATTCCCCCATGTTGTAGCATATATCAGGACTTTATTTCTCTTTAAGGCATCATATGTGTGTAACATTTTGTTCATTAATTACTGATGCCTATTTATGTTGCTTCTGTCCTTTGGCTTTTGTGAACAGTGCTGCGGTAAACATTGGTGTGCTGCAGAATTCCTCTAGATAGATGTTTAGGATGCTTGGCAGACTTTCTTTTGTTAACCTTGAGGAATATATTTCTAGAAAATGAGAACTATTTCCTACTGTTGGTAGGAGTGTTGTTGTGGCTGTGGTTAGCTGCCATTGAGTTAGCCCCTGACTCATGGTGGTTCCCATGGATGCTGGAACAAGAATTGTTATTCATGGTCTGATTTTTGGAAGTAGGGCTTCAGCATCTGTTCAGCATGACATTACTATACGCTTGTTGGCTGATAGATAGTTGGTGACTGTGCACGAAGTACATTGCTTGGGAATCAAACCTGGGTCTTCCACCTGATGGGCATGAATTCTACTATCAAACCATCCATGCCTTCCTCCATTTACTTAGGTTTCCTTTAATTTTTTTCAGTACTGTTTTAGAGTTTCTAGTGTATTTACGTCTGGGTTAAGTTTAATCCTAGGTTTTTTTGTTTGTTTGTGTGTGTAATTATACATGGAGTTGTTTTTTATATTTCCATTTTAGAATGATTATTGCTTATGTATATGAACCAGATAACAGGAGCCCTGGTGGTGTAGGGGTTACACATTTGGCTGTGATCCTCATAGTCAGCAGTTTGAAATCACCAGCAGCAGCTCCATGGGAGAAATACTGAGCTTTCTACTCTCTCGAACAGTTACAGTCTTGGAAACCCAATGAGTTAGTATTGACTTGATGGCAGTGAGTTTGGTTTTGGAGAAATCTGACTGCTTTTTGTGTGTTGATATTACACCTTGATACTTTGCTGCATTTATTAGCTGTGAATAAACAGCTATGAAACAGAATTGACTTGATGGCAGTGATTTGAGTGACTTTCTTGTGGATTATTTGGAGTTGTTCTGTAGAGAGAGGCATGCCATCAGTAAAAAGCATGATGCTTTGTTTAGCTTTACCTTTTCCTTTCTGATTTGGACATTCTTTTGAATTGCTTTAACTACAGTATTCAACAGCATTGATGAGAGTGGGCATCCGTGTATTATTCTTGATATCAAGGTGAGAAATTTTAGTCATTTTCCATTGAGCATTCTGTTAGCTGTGGGTATATTTATGGGAATAAATGCCCTTTATCATATTGAGGATTTTTCCTTCTATTCCTTGTTTGAGGGCTTTTTAAAATCATGAAATGTGTTGGCTTTTCCCCCCATGTACCTTTTTGACATTAATGATCATGATACATCATCCTTTTAATGCATTTTAGATATGGTATGTTTAGTTTGTGTGTGTGTGTGTGTGTGTTTTATGTTAACAAATTAGCACTGTGGGGAGAAAACAACACACTCTTGTTATGTATTTTAATGTTCAAAGAAGAAAAGGAGGATATAGCATATTATTCCATATGTCACATTTGATGGACTTTGGCAATGCATATATTTACAAATATATACTCTTTAGAGATAGATGACTACTATAGATTTGGAAACAAACCATCTGCTTATTGTTTAGATTTGTGTTTAACTTACCACCCCACATTTCTAAACAGAAGTAACATTCTTCATAACCTTAAAACCACTGGCTGCTTAGGATCCATTGTCTCCATATGTAATGCATATTTCCTGTGTATTGAAAGAAAACAGATTATGAGATTCATGCAGTCTAAAAGGACCAAGATGATTTCATTAACATACAAGGCAACTGAGTTATACTTTTAATGTTTATAATTGTTAACACAGTTTGGGATAGAATAGAGTTTGGGTTGCCTTTTTCACACGTTAGTTAACAGGCCCCCAAATTATGAATATGCACTTCGATTACGTAGTCCAATCTCATTTGCTAGCTATTAATACTTTCCCTCATTTAACATTTATTGTGTACTTCTCATGTTAGGTGCTAGGGGTATAATAATGAGTGAACTACAACATAGAGCCTTGTGGGAATTCTAGACAAATTATTACTAGATAGTATGATGAGGATAGTAGTGGTTTGATGGGAAAATTCTCACACCTTCCACATAGGAGACTCAAAGTTGATTCCATGCAGGAGACCTGTGTTAAAGCCACCACTTAACTGTCAATGGAGGTTTGCATGTTGTTAGATGTGGCACAGGTTTCAGTAGCACTTCCAGACTAAGACCGGGAAGAAAAGCCAGGCATGAATCGATGTTGTTGTTAGTTGCTGTTAAGTTGGCTCTGACTCATAGTGACCCCATGTACGGCAGAAAAAAATGTTGCCCAGTTGGCCTCCACTCAAGTACTACTTTCTTCTATTAACTTGGCATTCTATGATGCTCACCTTCCCGACACAACCGCTGAAGACAAAGCGGGTGAATAAGCAAATGTGGT
>NW_022105611.1:6366521-6375162 GCF_000313985.2 Echinops telfairi | reverse complement strand
GGTCGGTATGCTCAAGTTCATTGTTGGAGCTATTATATGTTTTGAGCTGCTTCCACTCTAGGAGGTCCATTTTCTAAGTATATTGGATACTATTCTATTGTGATCTGTAGGGTTTTATTTTCTTTTACTTTTCAAAAAACTTTTTATTGTGATTTGGGTGAGGGTTTACAGAGCAAATTAGTCTTCCATTCAACAGTTCATATGCTTTTTGTTTCATGATGTTGATTGTCATTCCCACACTGCAACAGCACTCATCCCAGTTTCTCCTTGTGTTTTCTGTTTTCCTTGTTTCTTATTCTTTCTTGTCTTTTGAACTTTACCTCTGGGCAAATGCTGTTGGTGAGTCTAGGAATGCATACCACCCCAGTGTATTGTTCTCGTTATAGGCCTGTTTATTGTTGGGCTGACAGTTGAGTCACTTGGATGAGTTCAGTTCCAGGCTTGCATGGTAATTAAGGGCCCATAGGATTTTCAGTCAAGAGATCAAATGACAGATTACATTGGGCAAATCTGCTACATAAGACCTCTTTGAGTGTTGCAAAGCAGGGAGATTACTCTGACCCATATGCCTGACCCAAGCCATCGCATTTTCCGTCATCTCCTCCTAGGCATGTGAAGGTTGGACATTGAATAAGGAAAACTAAGGAAGAATACCCTGTTTCCCCAAAAGTAAGACATCCCCCCAAAATAAGACCTACTTACAGTTTTGCCTCTTGCTGAAATATAAGGTATCCCCCCGAAAATAAGACCTCCCCGAAAATAAGGGTTTGGATTGTTATAATGATGTTCCAGAAGAGGATGACATGACTGTCATTGAATAAATGAGTAAATGTACCATAGATTGTTGTACATGGAAATAATGGTAGTAACAAGAAATTCTTGATACTGTAGGATTCACAATTTGTCTGGTTGTGCTGGTTTGTGATGACAACTACTCCCGTACTGTATACAGGTAATACATTTCCTTTTTTTTTGTTCAACAATAAATGTGTACTGTATTCTTCTTCATGGAAAAATAAGACATCCCTAGCGCATCTTTGGGAGTAAAAATTAATATTTTCTTATTTTCGGGAAAACAGGGTAGGTGCATTTGAAGTGTGGCACCGGCAAAGAATATTGAAAATACACTGCTAAAAGGGCAAACAAATCTGTGTTGGAAGAAGTACGGCCAGAGTGTTCCTTAGAGGCAAGGATGTTGAGGCTTTGTCTCACATCCTTTGGGCCTGTTGGTAGGAGAGACCAGTTCCTGGAACAGAACATCATGTTTGGTAAAGTGGAGGGACACTGACAAGGAGAACAACCCTCAACAAGATGGGTTGACACTGTGGCCGCAACAATAAGCTCAAGCATAGGAACAATTGTGAGGATGGTATGGGACTGACTAGGCAGTGTTTCCTTCCGTTGTTCATAGGGTGCTGTGAGTTGGAACTGCCTTGGTGGCACCTAGAACCAACAGGTTTTCATTGGACAGTTTTGGGAAGTACAACACCAGGTTTTTCTTCTTAGTGTCCCTTAGTGTGGAAGCCCTGCTGAAACTTGGCTACCATGGGTGGTGGCCTGCCTGATATTTGAAATACTCGTGGTGTGGCATCATAGCAACCTACAAGCCATTATAGTACATCAAACTATCAGAAGTGTGGTGGGAATAGGAACTATTGAACTAGAAAAGGGTTACGCTAGAGGCAAGTACTGTAGAGAAAAAAGAGTGAAAATGGTTTGGTATACAATCTATGTATATATATGGAGTACTCAATATGGAGGTCTCGGTTGCTATACAAATGACTTTGTATATTGATTTACTAGATTATTGTCATATACTACTGTTCTTTTGAGAAGCCAGTAACTAAAGCTCAGTTATCCCAACAGTCATTTTTAAAATCAGCATATTGAAGAAAACTATTGGGGTTTACAAACATCAGTATTTAAGAGTTTTTCTTCTATAATAAGGAATAACAGCTGAGGAATGAATTTTGCTTATGATTCCTAAAGATTTTTGTTAATGTTCTTAGAAATTGAAAACATTGTGTGTGTGTGTGTGTGTGTGTGTGTGTGTGTTTTCTTTTTTGGTTTTCAAGAATTTAAAAATAAATAAATGGCTAGGTAGAATAATGTGGTGGTGAATATGGTTAACTATATAATGTTTTTTAAAGATACTGTTGCTATTGACTGATGTTTAAAGTAGACTTGGAATTCTTCCTTTTCTTTTGAGAATAAAATAAGATTCTATTATATATATTGAGCACTTAAAACTTTCCTTGAGTTCTATATACATTATTGCTCTCTCTTTATTGATGAAGAAGTGATATGACACTTCTTGCCCAATAGGGAAGCCAGAATTCAAATTAGATAGTCAAAGCTGTGCTCTTAAGTTTTGAGCTCAATTTTTGCACATTATAAAAGATATTGGGCATGTATAAACCAAAGATGTAATTTATGCCCTCTAGGTTATGTGTTGGACTGCTAACTGCAAGGTCAGAAGTTTGAAAATACCAGTGGACCAGTGGGTGAAAGATGAGGCTTCCTACTCCTCTAAAGAGTTACTGTCTTGCAAACCTACAGGGGGCAGTTCTACCTTATCCTATAGGGTTGCTGTGAGTCAGCATTAACTCAATGGCAGTGAGTTTGATTTTTTTTGTTTGCATGCCCCACCCAATCGCTTTGGTGGAGTTAGAGAAAGATTGAAGAGCCATATTAAGAACATTTACTTCACCATGGTACTATATTACTATTAAATAGTTTTGGGAAGAGTTGATGAAATAAATAAAATTATTTTTAAACAAAAATTTGAAATTGGCATTCTTCTTCTCTTAGAGACATTGCAGAATTAGATTTTTCAGCTCTTTTGACGTTTTGAGATAGAAAAAGGAAAGTGATTTTGTTTTTTGAGATATGGTGGTTTACTTTATCCCAAGTATTTGATGACTTGTTTTCCTCCGTTTGCCCTTCAAATAAGTACAGTAACTAAACTGACCAATACAAATACCATTAAAAATCATGTAACTTGGTGAAATGGGGTTTAAAATGAAAAAGGAACAGGAAAGATGTAATCTAGCACGCACATGAGTAAGAATAGAAAAAATATAAGTATATCCTAGTGAAAAATTCTTTTTTTGTAAACATTTTCAGTATTTTATATACTTTAATAAAATTTTGCTATAGTAGATATATTCATTTATAATTTGCTTGGATATATTGAAAAAACCCCTCCTTCCTTACTGATAGCTGTTTTTTTTTTATTCAGTGACATTTGTATTGTTCTGCATTCCAAAAATTTTAGCAGTGCCTGCTCTAAAAGCTTTTACATTTTCTCTAACTTAGCATTTAGATACCAACTGCTCTCTTCTGCTCCCTCACTTTTGATGTGTTTGGGAGTGTAAGGATGTCCTCAAGATTGCTAACCTCCATTTAACAAATATGCTAGAAACAATTTTTGTCTCCATTTGTAAACTACATGTTATATTTTACCAGTGTGATTGGAGTAACCTTTTTATCCATATCCTCTATTCCCTTGCCATCACAACACCTAAACCATGACTTTCTCTAGCCTCCTACTCTTAGAACCATGTGGACTTGCAACAAAACAGATTTATGACTTACAAGGCTAGCTGGGTATTTGTTACTACTTGGCGATTCTTACTTTAATCACCTCATGTTTGCTCCTGAATGTGTTACATGCACTCGCCCTGCTCAAGTTAGTGATTTTTAAAATTCTTACACAATCCATCTAATTCTGAGAGAGGACAAAAAAACAAAGCTAGCAGAGGTTCACTGTCAGTAGCATCCCCTTCATTGGTTTCTCTTTTCCAGCCACCAGCCAACCTGTATTTGTATCTTCTCCTTGTACTGGGGATGACGGATTCCTAAAAGAACCTGGGTGGCATAAGGGTTTGTGCTTGATGGCTGAACAGAAATTGGCAGTTTATACTTAGCCAATGACTCTGGAGGAAAGGCCTGGTGATTTGCTTCTGTAAAAGTTAGAGCCAAGAAAACCCCACAGAGCAGTTCTAGTCTGTAACACATGGGGTCCCCCTGAGCCTGGGGCTGTTCAGATGGCAGTCACCAACCACCACCACCACCATGTATTGCTATGTGGACTCTTGATCCTACGGGACTCTTCCTTAGCCAGTGTCTGTTGTCCTTGCTATATCTTTAGTGCTTACTTTATGGATTATGGTTTGTCTTATTACCATCTCTTAATCTATAAGCATCCTGTTAGTCAACTTTTCCTTACCTTTGCTTCTCTTTCTAGCAGCTACTCAACCTCATTCCTACCGGTGTTGCCAAACATGTTGAAAGAGAACTGTATATCACTTTATTAAAATTGTAAACATCGAACCTCTGAAAAATTGCTGAAAAATGTAATAGTTTATATGCACTTGCGTTAAATGATTAAATAGTATGCTGCAAACAACAACAACAACAAAACTAAACTTGCTGTCATCGAGTCAGTGCTGACAGGGGAGAACTGCCCCTTTGTTTCTGAGACTGTAGCTCTTTAAGGGAGTAGAAGCACTCTGTCTTTCTCTTTCAGAGTAGCTGGTGGTTTTGAACTGCAGGCCCTGTGGTTAGCAGTCCAACAAGCAACCACTGTGCCACCACGGCTCTTAGAATTCTTTGAGGGTGCTAGAAAAACAGTAGTACTTTAATCCACAAATCAGAGATACCCAGCCCCTTGCAAATTCTTTTCTTTCCTTCTTTATTTCTCGATTGGCATGCTTACACTGCTGTTTTTGGTTTAATTTTATAGACTACTGACTTCCTAATGTGAAAGAGAATTTGGTTTTCTTATATTCTGAGGAAGTGGTGGCGAACTTTCTAATATACCAAATATTTAAATTTGATTAAAGTATTTAATATTGGCTTAAACATGACTCGATGTAAAGAAACGCCCAAATAGAAGAAGGGAAGATTACTGTTTTCAAGGATTTTATTTTACATGAATTCACTGGTCAACAGTATGGAAGAATCAGCCAGAAAATCAAAGGACATAATTGCTTTTGGCAAATCTGCTGCATGAGGTCTCTTTGAAGTGTTAAAATGCATTGCTGCCACTTGAATAAGATGATCCTGACTCAAGCCATGTTTTAGTTGCCTTGTACACAATGAATAAGGAAAATTAGAAAAAAATGTGTGTGATTTACAGTTTTGGGGAAGAACATTGAAATTGACTGTCAGAAGAACTAACAAATCTTAGAAGAAGTACAGCCAGAGTGCTCCTTAAAGTGAGGGGGCGAGACTAGTCCCTGTGTAAGGACATCATGCGTGGTAGAAAGTTGGTGAAAAAAGATGATCCACAATGAGGTTAATTTACACAGTGGCTGCACCGGTGGACTCAAACATAGTAATCGTGAATATGGCACAGTGTTTTGCTCTTTTGCACATCGTGGTTAATATGACTTCAAACGGACTCATCTGCCTCTAAAAACTGTGATAAGAAGCTGCTGGAACAACCATGACATTTGTGAGGATGCTGCAGAACAGGGTAGTGCTTTTGTTTTATTGTAAGTGGGGTTGCTACAACCACAGCTTATTAGACTACAACTGTATAACTATGGTTCATACAGGAGCCATTGTAGCAACTTCTTTAGCTAACTACATTTTTTCATAGTTAATGGGAGCCTTGGCATTAGCCCAGTAAGTGTTAGACCACGGGATTGGTGTTTCAAACTCACTAGCTGCTACACAGGAGAAAGATTGCTCCCATAATTATTTACAGCCTCGGAACCCCTATTTAGGGTGAGAGGTTGCTGTGTTCAGAATATATTTTATAGCAGTGCTTTTAAAAAAAATTGTATCACTGTAAATTTTCTCCCAAATCACATTAAAAAAATACAGCAAATTTGTTTCCCATCAACAGTTTATAAACATTTTGTTTTGTGATATTCGTTGCAATTCCTTCAATGTAACAATACTCTTCGCACTTTTCTGGGTCCCCTTTTCCATGATCAGGCCATCTTTTCTTTTCTTTCTTTCTTTTTAAATTATTTTATTGGTGGCTCGTACAACTCTTATCACAATTCATACATCCATCCATTGTGTCAAGCACATTTGTACATCTGTTGCCCTCATCATACTCAAAACATTTGCTTTCGACTTGAGCCCCTGGAACCAGCTCCTCATTTTCCCCCTCCCTCCTCTATCCTCCCTCCCTCCCCCCTGATAATTTATAAATCATTATTTTTCCATGAATTACACTGACTGATGTCTCCCCTCACTTACTTTTCTGTTGACCATTCCTCAGGGAAGAGGTTAAATGTAGGTCCTTGTAATCGGGTCCCCCTCTCTACCTCACCTTCCCTCCACCTTCCTTGAATCGCCACGCTCACCACTGGTCCTGAAGGATCATCCGCCCTGGATTCCCTGTGTTTCCAGTTCCTGTCTGTACCACTCTACATCCTCTGGTCTAGCCAGATTTGTAAGTTAGAACTGGGATCATGATAGTAGGGGTGAGGAAGCATTTAAGAACTAGAGGAAAGTTGTATATTTCATCGTTGCTATACTGTAACCTGATTAGCTTGTCTCCTCCCTATGACCCTTCTGTAAGGGGATGTCCAGTTGCCTACAGATGGGCTTTGGGTCCCCACTTTGCACTCCCCCTCATTCACAGTGATAGTATTTTTTGTTCTTTGATGCCTGATCCCTGATCCGTTCGACACCTCGTGATCATACAGGCTGGGGTGCTTCTTCTAGGTGGGCTTTGTTGCTTCTGAGCTAGATGGCCGCTTGTTTACCTTCAAGCCTTTAAGACCCCCAGACGCTATATCTTCTGATAGCCGGGCACCATCAGCTTTCTTCACCACATTTGCTTATGCACCCATCTGTTTTCAGCAGTTGTGTCGGGAAGGTGAGCATCATGGAATGCCAGTTTAATAGAACACAGTGTTCTTGCATTGAGGGAGTACTTGAGTGGAGGCCCAATGTCCTTCTGCTACCTTAATACTAAACCTATAAATATATGCACATAGATTTATTTTACCATCTTCACATATAAATATATTTACATTTATACATGCCATATTTAGGATTAGAACATCTTTTCTGCAAACTCTTCCTGCCTTCTGAGCTTTGTTTTGGGGCAAATGTTGCCATTTTGGTCTTTGTGGTTGATTGATTGAGCAGCACTTTCCTCACAGGTGTTCTGTTCTTGTACACTTTCTAGAGTTGTTTGTTGCTTGGCTGAAAGATGTTCGCCAAGACTGGGTTGAGGTCCAGGTTTGAAGAGTAAGGGCTACAGTCTAGGGGGCTCCACCAGTCCTTTTCAGAGCACTTAGTTTGGGCTTTTTCTTGTTTTTGTGCTACATTTTGCACTCACTCTGACCAGAAGCTTCTATTGGCCACATTTTATGTTGGTTAAGTTTCTTTGTATGTCTCACTAATGTAGTTCCTAAATTTGTGACAGATTATAAAATGTCTCCCAATATTGTCAAAGATAATTCGCAATTTATCAGCTTTATTTACCCCCCTTTGGCGGAACATATTTGGATACATCTGACCTTTCCCTTTTGTTTGTTTCTCTGCCACCATCTTTTCTAATTCAGTCATATTTTGCTGGTTTTGGTTTCTTAGAGTATCTCACAGGTAATTATTTTTAGATCTTGCATTGCATATCTAAGCATGTTTTTATCTTATCATAACCTGAGATTTCGTTTGCCTAATACAGAATTTTATGACGGAATTCCTTTCCTCCTTTAACTTGAAGGCATTGCTCTATTGTTTTCTAGTTGCAAGTATTGCTGTTGCTAGTCTGGGTGGTTCTGATGCCCTTTTCCTTGTGGAGGGTAGTGGATTATTTAATAGGACGGTGCTAGCCAAAGTTTCTAACTCCTACCAAACTACCTTTTCTTTCATGGGACTGGTAAGAAGATGAGGGAAGAAATTCTGATAGGATTCACCCGTGGGTAATTGCGAACAAGATTCCGTGGAGTGCCATCCTGCTGCATATACAAGGACCTCTCTGGAGAAGCAGGAGCTGTCTTATTACCAGCAAGAGCCAGCAGTAGATTGCGTCCTCTGGCCCCCAGATTACTAAGCGGTGAGCCTCCTGGAGCCAGAGCAGGAAACAGAATAGTAGGCATCCCAGCCCACAGAACAAGTAAAACTGAGTGCTTTTGTGCAGGAGGCTGGGTTATGGAGTGGGACACCTCTGGGCACTTCATTCAGGACGCTGGGCTTGCTGACCCATGCAAGTGGAGCTGGGTTCCTTGGGGCTGAGGTTTCTGGAGTGGGATGCCTCTGCACTCAATTGAGGGAGCTGGGTGCCTTCAGGGTGAGGCTTACAGCAGAGTGGTATGCCCTTTTTGGCCCTTTATTAGCAGACCTGAAAGAACTGTGTGACATGGCCTGATAAACAACTGTCTCTCGAGCATTTCCCACTTGCAGCTTGTTAACTTCCTTCATAAGCCCTTTCTTTAGTCATGATATTTGTCTGAGTTCTGCACATCCAGTGCAGTGGATATTAGAACGTAGAGATAATATAGAGAATACAAGAGAAAATTACACACATTGTGTAACGAAAATTCATGACTGTGTGACTTATTGTGGATATTTCCCAAAAATCTTGCTGAATATTCAACAGACCTTTTTATTTAGGAAAGTCACATCCTTGTCTACTCTATTTTGTGGTCTTTTGTTTTATTTCCCG
>NW_022105611.1:6346384-6365181 GCF_000313985.2 Echinops telfairi | reverse complement strand
AAAATTAGTCATTCTTAGTGTAAAATACTTTACTTAAAAATACCTCTTCCTCTTGGTTATACTTTAAATGCTTAACCTTGTTTCATTTTATTCATAATACTGTGGCTTATTATTTATGTATATATGTCTACCTTCTCCAAAAATGTAGACTCCTTAAATCTGCATCTTAAGAGGTTTGTTTTATTTATTTCCTAAGCCCTTCAGTGTGCCCTTGAAAGTGCTTCAGAAATGTGTACCTGAACACATGCTAAATCTGCACTTCATCGTTCTTTCATTTTCTGTGTTACACACTTAGACACTGGGCCAATTGTTGGTTCACTACGTATTCTTTGGATACAACACTGAGCCATGCTTTTACTAAGGTCTGAATTTCTTGGCAGTTGCAAGATGGGTAGCACTGGAAACAGCAATAATATTTTTAGAGTGTTATTTAATATATGACCTCATGAATTATATCATCTTCTCTTTGTATTTCTGTAGCAGATAGGTAACTTAAATTGAACTTCAGTGGAAAATACAAATTAGAACAAATGATCAGTTCTGAAACAAATTCAAGTAATTCATTTTTGTTTTGTTTTTGTTCATCATATTAAAATTTGAACTTAACCAAGATTTAAACTATAGTTTGAAAGTGTAGACCTGGAAGCATGCTGACACATCAGAATGACCTTTTGAAGCAATTTGGTTTTAACTCTTGATAACGGTAAATGATTCTGAAAATGCTTCTGTAGTATCATTTTGAACTTCTAGGTCTTCCTGTATCCTGTTGCTTTTTTAGAAGTTTCTTATAGTCTAATAACAATGGATATTTTAATACATTGAGGGTGAAATATAGTTGATTACAAATGATAAACGATGTATTTTTTATTCACAGGCTACTGAAACACTCTTTAGAATGGGTGTAGCAAGAGGAACCATCACAACGTTAAGAAATGGAGAAGTAAGAAGAGCGTTTTGATATAAATATTAGTTTTTAATATTTTTTATTTAAAGAATATGAAAGAGAATTTTATGATGCTTTATGTGACAAGAAACCCTTTACTTGTGGAAATAATTAATATACTTGGCTATGAACAATGCTTGCTGGTTCAAGTTCACTCACGTGTGCCTCAAAAGAAGACCTGCTTATCTGATTTGGAAAAATCAGAAAAATTAGAAATCTTATGGAGCATTATTTTACTTTGATGTACAGAGTCAGCTCCATGACAACTGATTTTGGTTATGTTACAATTGATAAATAATTTACAGTAATACTGGGTGTACCTGATATTTCAATCTGCTTTAATTCATAGTCAAATGGAATCAATTATTAAGTTGAAAATAACTTGCTGAGCCTTTTAATTTAGATTATTTTTTAAAGATATTTTAATTTACTAATAACTTCTGTACATATAAATCTTTAAAGAAAGGAAGATTTCTTTTTTCCTATTCTGTTATACATATCTAATACTAACTTCCTAGCATAAAATAATTTGAAATGTTGCAATTTGCCATAGGCAGAGCGGGAGGAGAGGAAGAAATGAATTTTTGTTTGATCTTTTTTTAAGCTGTGCCACAATTAAAAGCAGATTCTAAGCTTTAATGTTTCTAAGTGCTCTGCCAATTCTTAAAAAAAATTTTTTACTACCATCTGAAATAATATTTACTCTGAAATTATTTCCTACCTGATCACTACTCTGTCTGCATTTTCTTTATTTCATCACATAATTAAGTTGAACTCATACATATTATGTTGTCATGTTCCTTTTTCTATTCTGTTATCAAATACCCCTTGAAAAAAATATATAATACTTACTATTTTGAGATTTAGCCCGATGCTATTTAATATAATATTTACAATTCAGTAATTTACATACTTAGGGCACTTGTACTACTATGTGATGATAAATGTGATTGCTTAATATATTTATTTACTAGGCTTCCCTGAATTACTTTTCATCTGTGTTTCTTTAGCAGTTAAGTAATTTTAACTGTTCAATCATTTGGAAAGTATATGACCTTTAGGTGTTTGTTTAATTTTTACTGGAAAATTACTTAAGCATTAGTTTGTGAAATATATTTTGTCTCTGAAGAAAGACTTAATCTCTTTCTTCGTAATTGTAACAAACTGAAATCTTTGGTGCTACTTGAGAAATTATTTCTATTAATATGGCCAGTCATATTTATCTGCCTAAAGTGCTCAACATGGATTTCAGATTTCAGTAATTACTTATTTTCAAATGGGGGAAGAGGGTCAATCTTTAAACTGTATATTTTGTAGTGTGGGTTGGGAAAATGTATCTAAGAGAATTATAGATAAGGAATCTTCTGAGCATCACAGCACATAATGGATATGCATATTTTACTTACTGGAGAGGAAATAGAGAAGGCATCTGTCTCTTGATCTGTTTCTCCAATTATTGAAGCTTGCTCCAGAGTACCAACGTGGTGTGATGTGGCACAGGGCTTAAGCACTTTCTTACCCCTACTCTCTAAAACGAGGCTATGTGGTGGAAAGAAAACTTGTTTCTCTCACTTGAGCTCTGTTCTTTATTTTACCACCCATCTGACCTTGGAAAATTTAACTTCTCAGAACTTCTCATTTCCATTTTAGGATTTGTGTTGATTAAGATGATGTCTAAGATTCTGAATAGCTTTAACACTTTCTACTAACAGGCAGCATTGTATACTCTCTCTACTTAAGTTTTTAAAGTCATAATTTTTAACTGTGGGCTGCACATCCGAGTAGCCTATGGAACTCAGTAAAAAGTATAGTTGCTGGGGTTCTACCTCTAATGACCTTATCTACTTTGGGATACCAGTATTTAAATTTTACATACATAGATACATGCATAACATCCATTGATTTTAATCCTTAGCCACTATTATAAGTCTGTTTTAAAACACATTTTAATTTTATTTTGTTGAGAATATGCACATCAAAGCATACACCTTGGAGGTTTCTACATGTACGAGGCAATGCCATTTTATTATATTCCAGGAGTTGTTGTATATGCTTATATTTTAAAAATTGCACCTTTTAAAAGTATTTTATTATTTTCACTGTTTCGCTTCTAATACTACTTCACAGGAAAAGTAAGTCTAAAGAAGAAAAGGGTCAATTGTTCAAATAGTGAGATCCCTCAGACCCTCTGCCTAGTAGAATGTCATTAGAAGTTACTTGCAAATTCCAGTGAAATGAACAAATATGACATGTGGGATTGAATTAAGATCTTGTATCTATTCCCATCTCTTCCTATCAATTGTCAACTGAAAATTTAGTTGAACACACTCAGGGGTACTGCAGAAGAAAGATCTGATAATTTGCTTCCATAAATATTGTAACCAAGGGGATGTCTGTGAGTTGAAATCAACTCAACATCACCCAACGACGGCAACAACAGGCATTATTATTAGGCGTTAGACATTTCATGGCAGATAAAACCCGGGTGGTTAGTGTCTGCCTTCAGGAAGCCTGTAATAGCTTAGTGGTTGAGTCGGTAACCTGCCTCTTAGGACATTGCCATTCAGTGTCATCTTCTGTAGAAATGCATTTTTGCAGAAGAAATGTAGAAACAAATTTCTACATTTTATTGTACATATTATTAGAATAATGGATTGCTCTATAAGAAATACAATGGAATAATTTGATGAAGACAGCTAGCACAATGTCTGGTATAACTAAGCTTATACTAAATGATAACACAAGCTCTCAAAGGTCAGAACTCCATACCACTGAGGCAGTGCTGACTTTTAGTGACCCCCTCTGGGTTTTTCTGAGACTCTCAATATTTCAGGGTAGACAGTCTCAGTTTCCTCCTGTGGAACACCTGGTTGGTTTCAACCACCAGCTAATGGGTTAGGGACCTGACACAGCCCACCACACTACCAGGGCTCCCTTAGATGATCACTTTTTAATTTTATTTAATATGATGAATTATTTTCTATGTTAGGATGAATATTAGAGGCTTTTGATTGTGGTATGTGTGTGAACTGAGAGCTGGTAATAAAAGTAGACAAGATCTAGATATTTTTGATTAACTATATTAGTAAATACTTTTGTTACTTTTATCACTTGTACAATTATTTAGGCTAGTATATATTGTTATTGCCTTTTGCTGTCTGATGTTTTAGTAATATACAGAGTATATGTTTAGTTTCAAACTTGCTAGATACTACTTAAACAAATTCAGCTGATTAGGTTCCTGTTATTATAAGCAGGATAAGCACAGCAGGGGGAAATACAATATTAGAAAAACTGACATGTGCAAACGTAAGAATCAAGGTTAAACTATTACTAGTTCTTAGTTGGGCAAAGGCCCATTGGAACTGGTCAGACATTGACAACCTAGAACAGCAGACTAAAATCGTCTTATATTTTCAAAGAAATTGAGATGCTCGCTTCTGCACTAAGTTACTTGATTTTATATATTGTATTTTAGCAGAACACTTATACATCTCCATTGCCCTTGAAATGTACTCTTTGTTAGCTCTATTAACTAGTTCCCACATTCCCAGGTCATCGACAGGGAGAAAAAGAAACCTGGTGAATTTGGAACTTTCAAGAATAACTTTTTCAATTGTGTTCGTTCTCAACACTAAGCCCACATGATTTCCAAATTGTATGCTTTTTAAGTTATGCTTGGGCATAACTTAAAAAAAAAGAGTTAGGGAAAATGGATAGAATCCAGAGAAAGAAGAGAATTAAATATGAAAGAGAGAGAAAGGAGAAAGACTGAAGCCTGGGGAGTATCTATAACAAAACACATACAGGAAAGTACCATACCTATCTCCAGCGTGGTGTGAAGAAATGAGTTTTGATCGCAGAACACAAAGTGTGAGATAACTGAACTACTGCTTATTACTTTAGGATTATGAAATATTGAGTCTTCCAAGGAGGATGCAGGATTGCTATGTTGTCCATTTAAAAAAGATCTAATACTTAGCCATCCAGTGAATGCTATTGAATAGTTAGAGGCAAATTGGGCTAAGTAACATCTTGAGACCTTTTTAAATTTCTCTAATCCATGAATTGAAACACATGTTATATTTTGGCAGGTGCTTGGAAAAGTTACACTCCTTGCCAGAACTATATCACAGAACACTGAGCTTCAGAATTTATAGTTTATTCTTTTTGGAATATGTTGCTGTTGTCATTAAATCTGCTTTACCTAGCTCATCAGGTTATATATTTGTGGTGAATAAACATAGTTTATTTGGACATTTTTAGTGCAGACAAGACTAAAGGCTAATCTGACAGGTTAAAAATATTAGATCATAATCTTTAAGTTTGGTGGCCTTGTTTGTGCTTTTCTAGAGTGAGATCTGTTTCTTTTGAAATACCCTTATTTTCCTCATGCTAGTAACTCTGCTTTTGATTTAAATACAAAAACAAATGTGCCATAATTATATTCTCAAACAAAACAAACAATATCTAGAGAATTCTGCCTAACTGTGGAACACTTAGGTTTTATTTTTCAAATATTGGAAGGGTTCTTAAGATAACATCATTTTGTTTTGATCCTAATGGGAAGAGCTTTAGGCCAGGAAAGCAATTATTTCCACATGGGTGAAGCCATTCCCAACTATCTCGCCTCACACTGAACTTAAACTTGCTTATCTTGGTTGTATTGGTAAATGTGACTGAATGCATTAGAAGAAAATATAGGCTCCATTTTAAAATAACATTTTTATGTATATAGAAAATGTTTTTGGTGCATAAAGCATAGCAAAATAATTCTTAAGTCTAATGTTGAAGTGAGTTAAGCATTGAGTAATTTAAGATTTTTGAGTTACCAAAGAAATTTAATTTTATGCACATGCATTCATCCAGTGTAACTCTTCCCATTTTTTTAATACAGTCTTTTTTCTTTCTCTATTGGCTCTTGGCTGTGTTCTCAATAGAGGGAATGTGTTACATAGTCGTGTTTGAGACGGTTAAGTAGAGATGTGGTGCATCAGAAAAGAGGATTTGCAGTTAGTGGTGCCTTTCATTTCAAATAGAATGCATAAATTTACACACACCATAGAACTAAAGAGAATTGAAGTCTATGGGAAATATTGTGTAGGTAGCATGAAGAGCAATATGGTTTGAAGAGTTCTAATAGTCTGATGATCTTTGATGTAACTGTTGTTCTCCAGTGCATGGAACTGGAGTCAGATTACAGTGGGGTGAGGAGTGAATGCAGGAGAGGTGATGAAGAATAGGTTGCATAAATAGAGGTGCACACCCCCCCCACCACGAAGGATGCTTATAAGTGGAGAAATAAGGTAAGAGGGGAAGAGCACTGGGGTTGGGGAAAAATGAACCCCAATATATGCTACCTACTTCTTTTTTATTGTTTGAAGTGTAGTGCAGAATGTAGAGTTGATTTTAGAGTAACATAGGTGACAACTGTACTTTTGATATCCAAACCAAATGGAACTCACTGCCATTGAGTCTGTGCTGACTCATAGTGACCCTAAAGGACAGGGCAAAACTGCTCCTATGGCTTTCTGAGAAAAGAACTTATCAGTAGGAAGCCCCATCTTTCTCCCATGGAGCAGCTTGTGGTTTCAAACTGCCAACATGTGCTTAGCAGCCTAGCGAGGAAACAGTAAGCCACCAGAGTTCATGTGCTTTTGGTATAATGCATTCTAAAATGATTGAACTGCAGGAATATATAATAGCAGAGTCAGAACTGATCTACAAGTCTCTAGGACCAATATTTGACTTTATTACCCCAAGTTAGAGCACTTACTACTGGCTCTCTTTCTTTGTAAATACTTTTCAGAAATATGAATGTAGGCATGATGATCCCCATTCTGTGTGAGATCCCTAACGTGATTTAGCAGTGCAAATTGTAGTTCTCGTCTGTAGTGGAGTGCTCTCATGATAGTTGGAGCACTTCCTCTCCTCTTTCTTCACTGACTGGGGCATTTAATAAGTATTTGCTGTTCATGATGAGAGTACAGTTCATGATTAGAGTAATGAAAAAACACCTTGCCTTAGCTTTCTAAATGCCTCATAATCTTGGAAACATGATCAGATTAATTTTCTCATTTTTAAGCCACGTTACGTTTTTAACATAAGTTACTTGCCTTGATTTTACCCATTGAAAGTGTACACTGCAGTGACTCTCAGTATATTTATAGAGCTGTGCCACCACCACCACCATCCACTTTTAGAATATTTCTATACTCATTGCCATCAATTGAAGCTTTCAGTGCAAGCCAAACACTATAATTTTTGTCGGCATAGATTTGCCTTTTCCGAAAATTTTAGGTATGGACTCACAGAGCTCTTGCATGTCTCAGTTCCTTCACTTAATCTAATATTGTAAAGTTCATCCATGTTTAGTATTTATTAGTAAACTTTTTTCTTTTTCTGACTAAATAGTATTCCATTGTGTAGATAACTTTTGGTTTATCCTTTCATCGGCTAATGGACCTTTTCATTATTTCCAGTTTTCAGCTACTGTGAATAAGAATGAGAGCTGTAAACACTTGCTCTTACATGTCTGCATTGTTGTTTTCATTACTTGTGGGACAATACTTGAGTAGATTTGCTAAGGCTATGTAAGTAACTTTTTCTTTAATTTTTTTGGTGTACATTTTTTGGATTTTTTGGGGGGGAATATATATAGCAAAACAAACATCAGTTGTGATTTCTTCTTTGTTGTTTTACATTCCCAGTTGTAATATATGAAGAGTTCAGTTTACTCACTTCTTTGACACCCTTTGATGTTACTGTCTTGTATATTGGTATTATTGCTATGTTGGAGCCAATCTATCAGGTGGAGGTTTTTCTTCTTATTCCCAGATCATCGATTTCACTATGGATGATGTTCTTCTCCAGGGTCTCCCCTGATGACATGTCAAAAATACATGAGATGAAGTCTCACCATCCTTGCAGTCCTCCAAGCAGCATGTCTATGTCCTTCTTTCAAAGTAGATTTGTTTGTTCTTTAATATCTGTCATGTATTCATTATTCATCACCAGCATATTGTGTGATTCAAATGTATTCATTCTTCTCCCTCCTGTCTTCTTCATTGTCCAGGTTTCACATGCACCTGAGGTGATTGTAAACAAGGTGTTAAGTGCACCTTGGATCTCAAGGTACCATCTTTGCTTTTTAGCACATTTGCAGCATATTTGCTCAATGCAGTGCATTGTTTGATTTTATGACTGCTGTTTCCCTGGGCATTGATTATAGATCCAAATAAAGCGAAATCCTTGACAACCTCAATATTTTCACTTTATCATGATAATGCTATTCAGTTTTGAGTTTTTGTTTATGTTCAGATATAATCCATCCTGAAGTTATCGACTTTGATCTTTATCAGCAAGTGCTTGTAGTCTTCTTTCCCTTTATCAAACAAGGTTGTGTCATCTAGCAACCTGCGATATGCAAAATGCAGGTTGTTACCCTGTTTCCCCGAAAGTAAGACATCTCCCGAAAATAAGACCTACTCACAGTTTTGCCTCTCACTGAAATATAAGACATCCCCCCGAAAATAAGCCCTCCCCTAAAATAAGCTCCCCCGAAGCTACCGTAACTCTGGTCTCTGGACTATAGCAGCAGGCGCCGCCGCACAGCTCACTGTTGGCTGCAGCGCAGCCGGAGCAGACAGGAAGTATGAGGTCTCTTTTAAGAAAACAATAAACAATAAATGTGTACCGTATTCTTCTTCATGGAAAAATAGTCTTATTTTTCAGACATTCCCTGAAAATAAGACCTAGCGCATCTTTGGGAGCAAAAATTAATATAAGACACTGTCTTATTTTCGGGGAAACAGGGTAGAGCCTTCTCCCAGTCCTGATGTCTTTCATATAGTCCATCTTCTCAGATTATTTGCTTTGAAACTTGCTTATCATGGGATCATCTCACTGATATTTGAGATATCAGTGGCCTAACTTTCAGCACTACAGCAATATGGAAGTCAAACCAAGTGTGACAGACTGGCAGATAAATAGTGATAATAGGTGTTCCTGCAATAATGTCGTTGTGTTCACAGAGGAAGAGCTCTGGTGGCATAGTGAGTTTACTCGCTGAACTGGCCAGCAGTTGGAAACCACCAGCCTCAGAGGAAGGATGAGACTTTCTACTCCCATAAGGAGGCACAGTCTTGGAAACCCACACAGGAACAGTTACCTGTAACTGTCAGGACAGTTACCTGTAACCTGTAACCCTGTAGGGTTACCATGTGTCAGAATTGACTCGATGATAGTAAGATTGGTTTTGGCTTTAAATGGGAATGTGTACAAATTCATACACACAAATTTCATTATGGTTTTAATTTGCATTTTCCTTGTGATTAAAGATGTTGAACTTTTCATTTGATACTAGCCGTATATATATTCTTTGGTGAATGTCTGTTAAAAATGTTTGCAAAATAGTTTTACTCGTTGTTGTGTTAGACGGGGTTCTCTAGAAAAACAAAGGTAAGACACTTATGGTTAGATATATAATATATATATATGTATACAGCATGAAGGAATGTAACAGCTAATTAGTCCACACAGCAATACAAAGGGCTCAGTTCAACTTACTTACGTGGAACAGTTAATCTACTGGAAGTTCTTTAACTCATGAGGCTGCTGGGTCTACGGTCAAGGAAGCAGACAGCTGAGTCTTCCCTAGACAATGCAGGCAATCGGTCACAGGCAGCAAACAGCATGAGGGTCACCAACAGTCAGCAGCTCAGGAGCTTAGCGAAGCAGGCCTGGATGGGATATTGAACTCAAACAATGCAAGATGACAGGATCTGACAACTTCAAGCTTAAGTGATGTATTCCCCATCAGCATGGTGAAGCAGGTCTTGAAGGAACCTCATGCTCTAGTGACACGATCCACAGTTGGCTGTCCCACAGGTAGGCTGTCCCACAGGTAGTGTAGCTCACAAGTTGATGCAGAGAACTAGGTAAAGTAGCCACACGCTGGTCAGATCACCAGAGAACAAGAGAGAGGGGGACAGGGCTTGCCGAGCCATTTATCTCTTTGCCTTCCCATCAAACTGTGACCTTATGAATCTCACATATTCCTATTGGCCTGGTTGGCACAATAAGCCTACCTATCACAGTGTGTTGTAAGATACATACATATATATATATAATGTTTTTTTTTCTCTTTTAAAAATTCTGAATACAGCATGTATTTATGTTCCAGATGATAATTTTTTCGCTTGTTTTTGGTAAATACATGCAACATAAACTTTTAAATTGTACGTTACAGTGTTAGTAACCACACAATGCTTTGCATCCATCATCACTGTTTGTTTCCAAAACTTTCATCACCAAAGTGATGATTTTTGAATAGAAAAAGTTTGATGGCATTCATTTCACTTATTCTTTTTTTAATGGATCATATTTATGGTATTATAGCTAAGACAATTTTTTTTCTATTTAAAGGTCAGAAAAATATTCTCTTGTATTTCTCTCAAAGTTGAATAATTTTGGTTTTATTTTCAGTTCTGTGATCTATTTTGACTTTACTGTTACCTATAGTTTGAGAGAAATGTCTAAATTTATCATATGGGTGTCTATTATCACAACAGCATATATTGAAAAACTACACAAATTGACTTATTTTGGCAGCTTTGTGAAAAACCAATTGACCATAACCCCTTCCTGCCCCAAGCTTCAGGGGTCCTGGTTCTGCTGTGATGGAGCAATTACAGTTTACTTTTCTCTCCCACTGATTACAAGTGAAAACCCTAGACAGAATACAGAAAGCAACTCAATTAGAATTCTGAAGTATAAATAACAACAGGAGTAAGGGAGATTAAAGCTAGATGTAAAACTAGAATCAGAGAGATTCCTGTTCGTTTGTTTTCCCTTTAACTTCTCTCTTAGAAGCTGGTGAGTTCCTGTTCCAGAATGGGAGAACAGTCACATAAAGATAAAGCACCGAGGGAAACCCTTTATTCTTTTTTTTTTTTAATGGTCAGAGGACTAGAAAGGAGGCCCCCGAAGATGACTATGGAAACAATCACAGTTTTCTTTCCTTTAAAAATACACACACACATTTTTAAAATGTTGATTTTGGGTTTTATTCTTCCTGATAACACCAGTCATGAATTTATCTCTGTGATGGTGGTAGTACCAGCTATGCAGACATCTAAAATTCTGAATGTTAATCTTTGTCTCTGACGAGATACTGTGAATGGAACCTTCACGTTCCAGAGACTGTAAGAAGCATCTTTAAATGTTCTCATAAAAATGTTCTTTTTTTTGTCACTTCACTTATGATAGAGGCAAAAGCCTTGACTCTATAGTCAAAGGACCAAGAAAAGGAGCCCAAGGTGAGAGAGTGTAGATGACAAAGAAGAGGGTAAAGAGAAAGATGACCCGAATCTGGGAAGTGTGTGATTCATTCAGAGTTGTGGAGCTTTGTGAGGAAACAGAGTGAAAGCTTTGGGAGCTGCACTGTAGCACAGACCGATGTTCTCGTCCAGATTGATCCTTAGGTGTGCATGTAGGGGCAAGGTAAATAGTACTGAAAACGAAATGAATGTTAAAACCAGAGCACACAGAAGGTAGATTGGAAATAAACCATTGAGCCTAGCAGATTTTATTACCTATAATGATGACAACAAGTCAGTTCTATAAAGGGTAAAGCATCTTTAACAAAACTCAAACGCTTCCATTTTACATTTCTAGGATACAATTCAAAATTGACCTACTAAGAACCTGGAAAATCCTAACCAGTTGTAAGAAAGCAGTAAAAATGCCAACCCAGAAATAATTCAGATGTTGGAATTATAAGACAAAATCCGACTGCAGCACTATTCACCATAGCCAAAAGGGAGAAAGAGCCTAAATGTCCATCAGCAGATGAATGAATGCGTAAGCAAAATGTTCTGAGACAAACATACAGTAGTGATTAGCATAGGAGCAAGGAAGAATGGGAAAAGGAAATATTTGCTTAGTGCCCACTGAGTTTCTGTTAATAGTAATGGAAACATTTGGTGGGAATATGATGGTTTCACAAATTGAATGTAATTAATGTCACAGACTTGTGCATGCAAGCATTTGAATTGACAAGCATGTCAATAAGTGTTTTTACCACAATTAAAAAAAGAAAACTGCCAGAGTCCATCTAACATCTATTGGAACCTTCTAAACATTTCTTAAATGAATGG
Source organism: Echinops telfairi (assembly GCF_000313985.2). NCBI lineage: Eukaryota > Metazoa > Chordata > Mammalia > Afrosoricida > Tenrecidae > Echinops > Echinops telfairi. The sequence continues at coordinate 6,353,079 of NW_022105611.1, read as the reverse complement.
AAAGATTGACATTCTCAGCAAGTAATAGAAATATAAAGTATACCAAATAGAATGAGAAAATTGAAATAACTGAAATATTAGTATTAAATATTAAAAGAACTAAAATTCAGTGGATGGGTTGAATATCAAAAGGAAGATGACAGAGGAGTTAGTGAAGTTGAAGATAAATTAATACAAATTAAACTATCTGAAGGGCCCAAAAAATATCAAATGGGAAGCAGATGCCCTCTTCAACAAGTGGTGCTGGAAAAAATGGATATCTACCCGCAGAAAAATGAAGCAAGACCCTTATCTTACTCCATGTACAAGAATAAATTCAAGGTGGATCACAGACCTTGAGGTAAACCCCCAAACTATTAGGGCCATCAATGAGGGAATTTGGACCAACCTGAGAACTTTGGTGCAGGGAATGCATAGGCTATCAGAAATAGGGAAGGACACAAATACAGATGAGTTACAAATTGACAAGTGGGACATACTGAAGATAAAAAAGCTGTGTACATTGAAAGAATTTACCAAGAGAACACTATCTTTTGCTAAAAGAGAGCTAGTAATATCAAATGTATTTCAAATGGGAATAATATACATAATAGCCATAAATCCTAAGAAAGAAATTAAAAAGCATTTGCTAAAATAAAAATTCAGAGCATTAATTTGAATATGTTGTGATTCTTTAATGATGTTAAAATGAAATATTATGTTTTTTCCCCTTCTGTACAAACTTGTCTAATAAGTTTACGTGGCGGAATGAGCTGTGTATGTTTTTCCATATTTTGTGTAAAGGTGTATGCAATATATATGGTGTGACCACAAGCTATTTTTTCCCCCATTCTGTATTCAAATTTGCAGGAGAAAAATAAGCCAAAGTGCTCTCTTGTATGTGAATGTTTGCGTAAGCTTTGGTTTCTTATTCATTGCTTAGACTTGTGATATGGAGTGGAGCATTGTCCTGGGGGAAACTGAAAACAGGGTAAATTAGTTGGAGGACTGCAAACTTAAGTTAGGAATTCCTACTAAGTGACAGTTTAGCCCCTGATCTTCTAACTCTTACAGATATCCCTAAGTGCCCTTTATCTTGTGTTTTAAAAATACTGGTTCTGCTCTCTAAAGAGCTGTGTTTAGATTTGGTTTTCCTGGGTTTTGTCAAAGCTATTTTGACAGTTATAGTTAGTTTTTGTTTTCAAACCATTGCATTATATTTTAAATAAATAGAAAAAAAATCTTGTATAAGACAGTCAAGCTCTAAGCTAGGTGTAGAGTCTTTTGTATACTTTACAAAAACATGTATTATTACTGAAACAGATAAAAATATTATGTCACAAATAAATCAAATATATGGTAAGGCCAATTGCTTCCAAAGAAAAAGCAAGATGAAGATGTTTCCCTTTTCTTGGTACCTGGGCTAGTAGCTTATGACCAATACCTCTGTCACCACCACCACAGAAAACAAGGATTGAAATTTAGCTTTCCTCCCACAAGGCCAAGTCAGAGGTATGAGAGAATCAAAAGCAAATAAAAAAAAATTGAAAACAAACTATATGCCCTCTCCTCTACTTCCACTTTTTTATACCCAAATCCCACTCATTCCTGAAATGAGACCAATCTCAATAGTCACCACCTTTTTGAAGCCTACTTTGATTTTCCTAACTAGAAGTCATTTTTCATTTCTCTAAACTTTAGAGTCTAAAGCCTCATAACGTATTATCTGTACCTCTCTTGAGGTCTCCAATACTTCTGAATATATATTTTAGTCACTTGCCTTGCTTCCTGCTAAATTGTAAGCTCTTTGAGTTATTTTGGTGTCTTATTTGCCTTTGCATCTTACATGAACAGCCCGTGGTAAGCTGAACCCCTAAATACTTAATACATTGATTGAAGACAAGAAAAGACTAGATTGAAGTGCTCCCTTGTATGTATATTTAAGATAACAATTTATTATTCATTATTCAGACTTAATGATATTTGGTGGAGAGTTATTGAATATAACCTGTAGTATTTGTAAATATAACTTAACATATAATGATTAAAATGGTTGCATTTCAATCAACATATTGAGTTTGCGGCGATGAGAACTCACTGTGGGCAAGAGCTTGAGAATCCTGAAATCCCCAGAACTTGGTGCTATCTATGGCAAGTGTACTTCCTATTCGATTTTTTTGCGTGTGATGTTTGACTCTTAAGACAATTAATTTTAATGTTAATGTTATGGGGATGTCTGAAGGTACTTGTATCATTTCTTATTTATTAATACAGATCAGATTTATTATAGGAAATACTTTTTCTGTTTTAAAGATTGTGTTCTGGACATGGAATTTAATATTAGCTATGACTCCTCTCACAGTGCTCACTTAATAAAAGTTTTATTGTGGAAAAAATATAGGAAAACACTTGCTGTTTCATTATTTTTTACATTTTTTGGTGACATTATGTTCACCATGTAGGCAAACCATATCTGTACAAATAATTCATTCCATTGCCATTAACAGAACTCTGCCCCAGAAGCAGGACTTCACCTTCATCCTTAAGTGGGATTGCACAGTATTTCTCCCAGCCCAGTGCTTTTGAGGTCCATATATGTTGTAGTAGCACAGAAAGACTTCCTCTTTAGGGCTGAGTAATATTGTATATACTTGAGTATAAGTCGACCCAAATACCAGCCGAGGCACCTAATTTTACCACAACAACTGCATTAAAAATGTCCTGAAAAACTTGGCTTATACACAAGCATATATGGCATTCCATTCTGTCTTACTATTTCTTTACTGATTTTGATACCTTTAATTTCTTTTTTTTCCTTCTTTGCCTAATTCTTTTGATTAGGACTTCGAGTCTGGTGTAGAATAGCAGTGGTGAGAGATAGCATTCCTCTCATATTCCTGATTTTAAAGGGAAAATGCAGTCTTTCTCCATTGATTATCACTTCTCAGCTTTTTGGCTAATATCAAGTGTAGTATTTCCATTAATTATGTTGCTAGCTTGGAATTTTCACAAATGCCCTTTATCATATGGGTTCAGGTTACCTTCTTTTACTACCTTGTTGCATGGTGTTATCATGAAAGGGTGTTGGATTTTATAAAATGCTCACAGAGCTCACTTTTAAATATAGAATGTTTCATGAGTATTTAAATTTTTTATTAATTGGTAGTTAATACATATATCATTCCACAATTCAGTCACGTTAAACAGTATTGTACACTCGCTACCACAATCAGTTTCTAACCATTCTTTTTCTTCCATGACTCCTTGACATCACCTTCCTTTTACCCCCTCCACCCACCCTTATTCTACTTGCTGTCCCTATAGGTTCGTCTGTCCTGAGTTTTATATGCTGAAAGATAGAAAGACATATAACAAAAGTCAAAATGATGACCCCCCAATGACATACAGTTCTGAGATAAACCCTAATATGAACAAACAAAAGCAAAACAAAAGTGCAGAAAATGTTGAAAACCAGATCTGGTTTTTGTGGGCATTTTTTTAATCTTTCAAATTGATTATGCTAATGTTTTATATACATATATATTATGCATTTCACTCATGGAATTTAAGCAAAATTCATATTTGGTATTATTGTTTAACAAAGTAAACAATCTTCAGTAGTAATGGAGTATAACTAAATATTTATCTTTCGAAAATGCATAGTGAAGAATTAACATATAATTTTGCCTAACAACATGAAATTTTGGTAAGAATTTCATAGTAAGAAGGATTGATTACTTTATGTCTTTAAAAACAACAGCACTACAAAATGATTTTTAGAAAATTAATGTTTAATAGTAAATGGAGTTTATAATGCTAAATATTTCAGATACTACAGACATGACTATTAAGATCATAGTTTTGTAAACTTCTATCAAACGTTACATAGCACCTACTTGACTGTGTGTGTATGTGTGTGTGTGTAAGAGAGAGAGAGAGAGAGAGATGAACACTTACTGATTGTTATTACCTACTATTGCCTATGTTTGTGGGTGATAAGTGCCTCTGAGTAAGTTCTGATAGAATGAAACACTGCCAGTCCTGCTCCGGCTTCACCGTTGTTACGTCTGAGCCATTGTTGTAGCCACTGTGTCAGTTCTTCTCATAAACAGGTCTTCCTCCTTTCAGCTGACCTAGTTTACCAAGCACATCCTTTCCAGGGACTGGGCTCTTCTCAGATCACGTCCGTAGAATGGAAGACAACGTTTTGCCTACCTTGCCTTCAGGAACAATCTGGCTGTTCTTCCTCCAAGACAGATTTGATTGTTTTTCTGATAGTCCATGGTACTTTCAGCCCTCCTTCCTCTGGTATGACAAGATATTCTAGATGCATCTTTTACATTTCCTGGTTCTAGCTATAATTAGTTGTTTCTTCAAGGTACCCTGGTTTATTTACAAAAGTGTTTATTTTTTTTCAAATTTAAAAATATATTCAGATATATATACAATGTATGCATATACACATGTATGTATATTTTCATGAGTATCTCAACACACAGAGACATTTCACAAAACACCTTTGAAAATATTACAAGCACACAGGAAGCTCGATAACATTGTCAGCCTCAGGGCTATATTCTTGGTCATCGCTTCCTCATCTTTCCAGGTATGTTCTTTGGTTCACTGTTGGTCTTGGTCGCCCTCCATTCAACCTCTGTGCCACCATTACATCCATAGAACATGAAATAATAGAAGATCACTTCTCCAAGTGCTAAAGCTAATTAGCTAGTGAAAACAAAAGAAATGTTTGACCAAATTATACAAACATTCAGCATAGCCAGGCATATAAAATAGCAATCACTTCTTAAAATGGAAAAGTTATTTGATACATTAAACAAATCAAAACTACGGAGCAATATTTCTAAAGTGTTTTTTAAAAATCATTTCATTGGGGGCTTGTACATCTCTTATCACAATCCATACATACATCTTTTATTTATAAAATATTTTCTTTTTTAAAAGGACCGTTTCACTGCAATAAAATTTTGATTTGGCTTAGATGATTTTGGTTATCTAGGATGTAGGAGTACATGATATCTAAGATATCATTTGTCTAATATTGAAGTCAGCAGACTGTGATGAAATCCTCTACCCCTTAGAATCTGTTATCCAATTAAAGTTCATCTTTAAAAGGTACCCTTTTTTAAAAACAGTAGCTTTTGTGGTTGAGAATTTGAATGATTAGCATTATATATACCTATTTAGCTCATAAATATTTATACAGACATATATCCCAATCGTATGTTGGAAAATACAAAAAATATATAAACATATGGTTTTTTATTTGTGAGACATTGTGAAGCAGTAATTTTAGTCATCCAATTTATGGGCCAATATTTTTCATGCATTGATAATGTCACTTTGAGTTAAAATTGATACAGAAGGGACAAAAAGTTATTTTATGAAAGGAGAGGGGACAAATTAAGGATAAAGAATGCTTTAATATGATGTCCTAGAAAATGTGGTCGTTGTTATGTGGTTAGTATTATGTATATATATGTTTGATGATTTATAATTAAGTGGGTCTTAGCCAAAAATGAATCGATCAGATGCTTTTATGTTAATATTTTGATGGGCGGGGGAGGGAGGAGGAAGAAATGGGGAGCTGTTATTAGGGGCTCAAGTGGGAAGAGAATGCTTTGAAAATGATGATGGCAGCATATGTGCAAATGTGCTTGACACAGTGGGGGAATGTATGGATTGTGATGACATGTCAGAGCCCCAAATAAAAGTGTTTTTTTTTTAAAAGAATATTTTTCCTATTGGTTTCTCAAGACTTTTTCTGACCTACAGATTTTTAATGTTTCAAATTGTCAATGCTTGGTTTGTATCTCTTAGGGAGAAAGGACCATACAATTGTACTTCTTATGTCAAACCAAGTTCATTAATCAGACTTGTAGAATTTATTTCCTATAGAGATTTAGCTGGAATTTATATACCAGAGGTTATATGAAGGCATTTCACAGCCAGAAAGTCTCCAAGGTAAAGAGCAATAAGTTACAGGAGCCAGCCTGGGAAAGCCTGTGTAGAAAGTTGAGTGGAATATCCAAGGCCAGATTCTGATTAATGTGATCATGTGAGATGAAAACAGGGAATGGAGAAATAGTTACTGTGTGTCATAAAGTATTGTGGTTGGGTTGGAGCATTAACTGCAAAACCTAAGAGAGCCTGTTGAACTCGATGTAACCTTTCCAGGGTCTCTGGGGATCTTGCAGATCTTGACCTTAACTGCCATGAAGCCTCAACCCACACTCTCTGAGTCCCATGAGTCTTCTGTAAAGCCTGCAGTCAGATACCTGAAAAAGTGCTGCATATGTATGTGTCTGCATGCTGTGTTGTGTGTGTATAATTACTTAGTAGGACTTCCACTATTGAGAATGTTTTGACGGCATTCTATAACTTTAGATTTCAAAGATTAGAGCAAACTGTAAAACTGTAAAGAGATGTCTAGCCACCACGCTGTTCCAAAAACAACTTATTGTTGGGATAAAGTAAACAAAGTGAGATTCCTTTGCCACGCAGTTATTAGCACAGAAAGTTACTTATGTCTCACTAGAGATTGTTTATTTGCTAATCTTTCAGACTTAAACCTTAGACTATATTATACTATGAGTCTCAGTTAATTTTGGTTTTTATTTGACTTTATTTAGAAAAGGGTGTTTTGTGTTTATGTTCCAAGATATTTTGCTCATTAAGGTCATTTATTCAAGACTCCC
>NW_022105611.1:6335926-6342876 GCF_000313985.2 Echinops telfairi | reverse complement strand
ATCAGGCCTTTTTTGGTCATGCGCTGTTACGCAATCTTTTCAGAACTTCTAAATTGAAAGCTTGATTAACAATCTGACCTGGTGGAACAAGCGCCAAATGCTCTCTGAATTGATATTTTCATCTGTTTGGGAAGTTGACGGATGTCCAGAATGAGGTTCATCATCAATCAACATTTTACCTTTTTTGAAATGAGGAAACCACTCCAACACTTGAGTTTTCCCCATAGTGTTCCCCTTGTAAGTTGTGTAGAACACCAAAGCAGTTTCTGCAGTATTTTTTATGAGCAGGAAACAAAATTTCACAGCCGCACACTGTTCTCTTAAGTTGGCCATCACAAAAATTACGAGGCTCTAGCCAAACTGCTTTTACAAAAGAATTCACTGTGACAGAGAGAATTTTCTTAGGTGATGCCACTGGGTGCACTACCTTAGTGTGTTGCTTGATGCTTATGTAGTGGGAAAAATGCATCCTATGAAAGTTCAGCTTTGCCCAGTGCAATTCCATTTTTTGGGCGGGGGAGGCACCACCTCGTAGTCTCTAATCAGAGTCTACTGAAGAAATACCTTGACAAAACCAGTACTTCCTCCTGCCTTGGCCAATAAGTTTGTATGTATTGAAGCATTATTGTGCAATATAATACAATTTTTAAAGTATTATTTAAACATTGTGTAATTTTTGTTGTATAATTTCACAGATCACCATGAATTGGACCCAAGTTGACACTTACAATAACAATAACAGCAGCAGCAGATATACCATAATTTATGTATTCTTTTACTGTTAAGCATTTAGCGGATTTTCAGTGTTTTACTTCTCAAATGAATATCTTTGAGTACATATTTTGGGTACTTTTGTATATTATTATGTAGGGTAGACTTCTGGAGGAAGACTTACTGGGTCAAAGATACATTTTAACATCTGGATATATATGCCCAATTGGCCTTCTGAAAAATTCGGACTAGTTTGCATTCTAGAATATATTGACGTTTAGAAAACACTATTTTCTTACACATTTACCAACAATCTTTGATCTTTTAAATTGATTTTAAAATATTTACTGTTTGCTTCTTTCTGAAGTCTTACTGCTTTTTACATTTCTGCACTATTTCACTGAGTTTTTAAATTTGAATGGGAGCTTACAAAGAATAAAGGATATATATAATCAGAGATTCTACTGAAGAAATGTATTGTCTAATAAGTTTTAATATGATTTGCAAGCATTCAAGCATTGCTGTGTAAAATGATAAGACATTTTTGCAGCAAGACATGATACTCACCTGCAGAGAAGGTTAGTGTAGTAGTGCTCAAATTATGACATTCATGCTATTCTTTAAAATTTCCATTAAGTATCTGTTTTGAATCAGCTAAATACTTTCAACAGATTATGCTCTCATGTTAATTGTAAGCCCTGTAATGGTTTTTAATTGCATTGAATTTAATGATAAAAATGAGGACCTAATGTCGGGGGTTTAAGTGGAGAGAAAATGTTTTGAGAATGATGTACAAATGCGCTTTACACAATTGATGTGTGTATGGATTGCGATAACAGTTGTATGAGCCCCTAATAAAATGTTTAAAAAAAGAACAAAAAGAACGATACTTCACATAGAAGGTAACTTTTTTCCTGTTCACGTTAAAAGAGAAAAATGATTGGTAAATGTAGATCTTTCTTGAGTGAAGTGTGTTGAAAGCTGCTATATCTTACACATGTTTTAAAATCAACACAATATTGCTGTACGACAACTGGCAGCGACTGTGGAAGTTAGAAGGCAATATTCCTTGTGTTAAAGTTTTGTAATACCTGCATTATGCTAACTACATATTATTTGACCATATTTTTGTTTTGTTGGAGATGAAATTCTTTGTCATTAAAGACTAAGTTCATTTCAATTTTATCCCCTTCCTCCCCTTTTTCAATGCCACTCATACAACTGTTCATTCAGGCTTGAGGGATAAGGACTCTGGAGGGCTTTTTTCTTAATGAAACTATATAGATCCCTCTCTATACATATCTATACACACACACACATATCCACCCATTTCAAGAAATGAAATCAACAATATCCTATTAAGCCCTCCTGTTTTGTTCATCCCCCTGTCTGAATCCTACCCTTTCCCCTGACCTTCATTGTAGTGTCAATTCATGTACAAACCACGTCTCTTTTTCTTTATTTTTCCTTATAGCAGTGATGATATTAAGCATAAATCTTTGTAAGACTGTTTGCTAAGCATGATCTCTAGTTTTTTCCATGTCTTGTCGTGCTCGAGAGTTAGGTTTTTAATGATGTGTGAAATTCTATAGTATGAACGTATCAGAGCTTATTTATCCATTCCTTTATCATGTTTTAGCTAGCATTGCTGCCATAAACACAGGTGTCCATATGTCTGTTCATGTTGTAGTCTTTATTTCTTTTGGACATACAGCCTATAGAGAGATTGCTGTCACATAAGGTATTTGTATTTGCATTTGTTTAAGGAAGTGCCCTACTGATTTCCCTAGTGGTTGCAGAATTCTACACTCTTAACAGCAATATAAAGGCATTCTTACCTCTACACACACTCTCCAGCATTTATTTTCTGTTTTATTGAACTTTTACCAAAGTGTCAATGTGAGGTGATATCTCCTAGTTTCAATTTGTCTTCCTCGTATTGCTAATGATTGCAAACATTTCTTCATAGGGTTGTTGGCTGCCTGTATGTCGTCTTTGGTAAATTTTTTATTCCTATTTTGTGCCAACTTTTTAATTGGATTATTTGTATTTTTCTAATGTTATATTTGTCTATAGATTTTAGAGATTAGCCCTTTATCTGATGTGTTTTTACTTAATATTTCCCCCCAATCTGAGTTCTCTGTAGATTTTTTTTTTTTCGGTTTCCACGTTTTATTCAAGGAGTCATACAAAATATTTCCAGGAAGTGAGTTTTAATCATCATTTTCATCCTGGTTAATCTGGAAGTAACGAAATTCTTAACTTTTTTTTGCTGTTGGTGACCACACACAACCGAGAACATAGATGATTATTCTTTAAATTTGTAGACTTTTGATGAAGTCTCTTGTTGTGCATAAATGTATTTTTAGTAGATCCTACTTCTTTATTTTTTCTTCTATATGTGAATATTTTTCATTATGTTCAGTAGTGTGTTTATGCCTGGTATTAGGGTCCTTCAGTTTGTCCCTATTTTTTCTTTCATGGTCCTAATAATTGTGTGTTTTATCTTAAGTCTATGATCCATTTTGAGTTTGTTTTTTGTACGTGGTGTGAGATAGGGGTCTTGTTTCATTCTTTTGCAGGTGAAAATCCAGTTTTCTAGCACCATTTATTGAAAAAGACTACTTCTTGCCTATTCAATGTGTCTTAGTTCTTTATAAAAAATTAGGCATCTATAGGTACTTGGTTGTATTTCTGGGTTTCCAATTCTAATACATTGGTCTTCACATCTATTGTTGTACCAGTACTAGGCTGTTTTGATTACTGTGACTATAGAGTAGATTTCAAGGCCGGGGAGTGAAAGGCTTCCTACTTTGTTGTTTTTATTTTTTTTGGTCGTGTTTTGTTTATCCTAGGATTATTCCTTTTCCATATAAAATTGGTAATTAGTGTTTACATATCTTTGAAAAATTCTGGTGGGATTTAGATTGGAAATGAATTTGTAAAGTAATTTTGGTAATATTGAAATTTTCACAATATTTAGCCTGCCTATCCAGGAACAAAGTACCTTGTACCATTTGTTTAAGTTCCTTTCATTCTGTTGAAGGAGTATTTTGTAGTTTTCTTTGTATAAGTCTTTGTTTCTCGAAGATTTATTCCTAAATATTTTATCTTCTGTGTAGTTATTGTAATGGTATTACTTATTTGATAGCATATTTGGTATCATCATCCTTAAGGTACAGGAACCCAACTGTGACTTTTACACAATCTGTCAACCTTCCATATAATCCTCTTTAAGTCACTGGTTTTGTGAGTATGGAAATGAATGGCAGAGGAAAACTTGGCACATTTATAGCTCTCACTGAAGTTAATGATTGGTAGCTGTGAACAAATGTGCCCCTCTTTCAGTATTTAAGTATCTACAATATCATGTCACATGTGATATGGTCTTGTTTTCAGAAAATGATAGGTACCTTACCAGCTTCTTTATATACTGAACCATAAGTTTAGCTCTTGTAAAATTTCCTAAAAGATGAATTAAGCATTCTTATTAATAGTGTGATACACATGTTTTTTAATGAATATTGGATTCTGTTTTTAACCTTTAAATTTGTGTCAGTAGTATTCATTTTATTACAATTATTTATGACTTCACTGAGCTGGTTTTCTGAGGGCTTGAAAAAGGGGATACTTATAAAATGTGGGGATCGCCCTAGGTGATGCAAACTATTCACTTTTTCAGTTTTGTGTTTTGCAGTGTTCCTTTTAATTAAATTGTGAAGCATACATTAAAAAGTAAGCCTTACTCTGTTTCTTGAAGGATGTTTGTTAAAATTTGAATTACGCCTTAGCGAGAAATATGAGTAGGTTTAGTTTAGCTTGCAAAATACCAAATAAAAATTTGGTAAGGCATAGGTAATTTATTTATTGTCAAATATTTATCTTTTCTTTCTTCTTACTCTTCTAACTTCCTTCCTTTCTTTCCTTGGATATGATGTATTCCAGAATAGTTTGTTTCCATTTGTTTAACATTTACCCAGTGCACACAAGTAAAACTTATTTTCTTGTGCCTGATACTTTCAGCTTGTAATTGCTTGGAGTTTGACACTTAGCATTAACATTTCATGATATTCACAAAGAGTAAAATTTGAAAACATTTCCAAAGTTTGATATTTGCTTAAAAATATTATAAAATTTTCAATATCTGGACAAAGCTATTTTACAATGACTCTAGACTGTGACAGACTGTCAAATGGGTCTGTTTTATAGCATAAAACAATACCATACTGTTGACTACAGATATTATTAGCAAAAACCTGGTTTTAAAAATCCCTCATATTGATTTTAGTGGGCGACTAAACTCCTGTTAAAATAATATTTGTGACAATTCTATTGTGAAACACTTTGAAGTTTTTAACTAAAGTGTGATCTGTAACTTTCATCAACTATAGCAATGGTGAAATATCTAAAACTCCTAACTTAAAGGTCTGACTAAATACTGCAGTTAGAAATTTTTGTGTACTTAAAATGAAGGTTATTAAGATTACATTAATTATCATTTGGCAATCAGTTTTATTTTTACATAGTTAGCTTACTTTGGCACAGATGCTGAGGAAGTTTGGCACAGAAGCTTAGTTTGGCACAGATGAAGTCACAAAAAATTACTTTAGGCTAGTCTTTCTCACCTAAAAATTGATGTACTTTGACTGTATCAGTCTTACATCCATGACTCTTAGAATGTTTTCACAGTTAGACCATTATTTTGTGGAATTTGGTGGTGGTGGTAGGGGAACTGAAGCTCAGGCTAGATTTTTACAGGAAGAGCTGTTTGGAGCTTTCAGGAAGAAAACTCCAACTATAATTGTGTACAATTGAGCCACTTATTCACTGTTTCCTGACTTTCTGATAAGACAAAACCCAGGTTGAGTGAAAATTGTATGAAAACCTGAGCTTATAGACTTTAGTGCGTAAGTCACAAGTGGGATGATTTAGTTTATATTTTTATGAACTTTAAGCAAATATTAATTTAAAAACGTATCCTTCAAAGGGAAATAAAATTACTCTGTTAACAGATACAGTCTTTCAAAAATTTAAATATTGGTATTTATAAATTAAAAAATTGGGGAGTTGGAAGATTGCTAAATCATAGTTATATTTCACCAAGTTTAAAGGGAAGAAGCACACTAACCCATGTGATCATGAAGTGTCTATGGGAGCATGTATCAGGCATCAGAAGACCCCAAACAAACAATCATACCTATGCAAACGAGGAGAGTCAGAGTAGATACCCAAAGCCCATCTGTAGACATTTGGACATCCCCTCACAGAAGGGTCACAAGGAAGGGATGATTCAGCCAGGGTGCAGTAAGGCACCAACAAAACACACAACATTCCTCTAGTTCTTGAATGCTCCCCTCGCCCCCGACGATCATGACCCAGTTCTACCTTACAAAGCCAGCTAGACCAGAGCATGTACACTGGAACAGATAAGAGCTCTGGGCACACAGAATCCACTTTGTTGAAACCTTCTGTGAATTCTAGTAGTTATTTTGTAGCATCTATGAGATTTTCTACATACAGGATCAGATCTGCAAATAGACGTGGAAGTACTTCTTTGCTTATTTTGATGCTTTGGATTCCCTTTCCTGCTCCAGGTCTCTGATGATACTAAGTAGTAGTGGTGATAAAGGCCATCCTTGCTGGGCTCTTGTTCAAATGGGAATGGTTTTAGTCATTCTCTATCAAGAATAATGTTGGCTGCCCAATAAAATTATTATAAAACAAACAAAAAAGAATTACATTATTCTGTAAATTGCTTTGGATAGTATTGACATTTCACAGTGTTGTCTTCCTATTCATGAAATGGTATATTCTTCCATTTACATAACTCTAGTTTTTGTGTAGTAGTATTTTGTAATTTTCTTTGTATAGGTTTTTTATTTCTTGTGCATTTTCATTTGGAGAAATGTGTATTCAAGTAATTTGCTCATTTTATGATTGTTGTATAAGATAGATCTATATGTATATATATATATATAGTGAATATTGAACTTTCATTCACTATACGATTTCCAAATAATGTTGTTTTTGTTTTAATTTTAATAAATAATTTTATAGGGGGCTCTTATAGATCTTATAACAACCCCCCCTCAAAAAATATAATGTTGGCTGTTGGATTTGTGCATATACCCTTAGTTACATTTAAAAAAAAATCATTTTATTGGGGACTTGTACAAGTTTTATCACAATCCATACATCCATCCATTGTGTCAAGCACATTTGTACATTTGTTGCCATCA
>NW_022105611.1:6326240-6334180 GCF_000313985.2 Echinops telfairi | reverse complement strand
CTTGCATGCTGCTGGCAGATGACAGTGGCAGAATGGCTGCAGAAATGGATGATAGGAAGCAACCCACTCGGATGCTAACAGATGTTCTTCACTGTCAAAAGGAAGCCCTTGCAGAGAAAGAGCATAAATTGGAAGAATATAAGCGCAAATTAGCCAGTGTCCCTGCTGCGCAAAGGACTCAGGTCCTGGATCCAGAGCCTGCCAGACTTACCTCGATTGCCTAATATCATTGGAAGCCACATGCACCTTCCATTTGCGGGGTATAGCTACAGTGAAGATTGATGACCGGTCTCTTCCCAGAACACCAGGACTTTGCAAGAAATGGAGACAGGTTAGAAGAATAGTCCTGCAGCATTATTTTTGTATATTGTTGAGAGGGTGACACTAACAGAAGAAAGGCTAGATTTTTTTTTTTTGAGGGGAGTATCAAACTTCATGAGGGTTATTGGTGTTTACATTACTTTTTAGTGGTTTCTTTGCTTATTTTTGGTATATGATTCTGCTTGCTTTATAGCAGCAGTTCTCAGTGGGTCACGACTCCCTTTCACAGGAGTTGCCTGATTCATAGCAAAATTACGGTTATGTAGTAGCAATGAAAATAATACACGAGGAACTGTATTAAAGGGTCACGGCTTTAGGAAGGTTGAGAACCATTCCTTTATAGAATGAATTTGGGAGTATTTTATCCTTTTCTATATTTTAGAATAGCTCAAGTAGAATTGGAGCCAGCTTTTCTCTAAATGTTCAATAGAACTTGCTAGTGAAGGTACTGGAACTTACTCTTTGTTCGATTGTATGACGTGTTCAGATATTTCGTTTGTGATGGGCCTGCTCAAATTATCTTACCTTGGGTTGTTATTCTTTCTTCTAGGTAGTGTATCTAGAAATTTTTCCATTTCTTGTAGGTTTTCAAATTTGTTAGAGTGCCAGGGTTTCATACTATTTTGTTACCTTTAATTTCTTTTGGTTCTTTTGTGATATTGCTTATCTCTTTAAGTATTAATGCTATTTGCGTCTTCCTCTTTATTAAATCTGCCAGTGGTTTGTCAATCTTATTAATTCTTTCAAAAGCTTACTTGTAGTGTTGATTGTTTCTATTGTTTATCTGTTTTTTGTTTCACTTATCTCTAATCTTTAGTGTTTTTTTCTTTTCATGACTAGGCTTTTTTGTTGTTGTTAATTTGTTTTCTCATTAATTGTTGGTGGTGTTGGGTGAAGTTGTTAATTTGGGCTTTTATTTTTTCATATGCAAATTATTGCTATAAATTGTTCTATGAGCACTTGTTTTTCCTGTGTACCAAAGCTTTAGGTCTGGTTTGACCCATACATTCTTGTTTGATGAAAGATTTAAGAAAAAAAAAATCTTCATTCATTTTTGAATAGGGTTTTGCTCAGTTTCCATCTGTTTGACTTTATTTCTTTGTTAATTCTGTTAATTTTTAATTTTATAGCATGATTTGAGTTTTGTTTGTATTTTTGTGTGAGTGCTTCTTGGCATTTATTGTGGAGCCACATAAAATGAAATCTTTAATTTTACTGGATAGCTTCAATATTTGCTCTGCTTATTACTATGTGCTTTTGGATCCAGTTGTGATAAATTTTCTTTTCTTTATAAGTTAAGGGAACCCCTGATGGTACTGTCAAGTACATGTCGGACTGTTAAACTGTAGGTCAGTGGTTCAAATTCACCAGCTGCCCGGTAGGAGACAGATGAGACTGTGTGTTCCTATAAAGGTTTAAACTCTCAGAAACCCATTATAGGGTTGCTCTGTGTCCGAATGGACTTCATGAGAGTAGGATTTATGGTAACTTTGAAATCCGTACTGAAGACTGTAGTCTTGAAAGCTCTGTCATCTGTATATGAAAGTAAAAAAAACTGCTACAAATTTATAGAAATATTTGTTAAAAATATCAAATGGGAACTGTTATTTTCAACATATCCTGTAGTTCTGAAGGCAGTTATTCCCATCTCCACAACAGTTCCCCAGATAATTCTGTACTTGTCGCACACATAGTTTACCATGTTGAAGCCGTGTCTTTCACGTAGTTTACTCAGTGTGCTTACTAATCTTACTATGAGTAAACTTCAATCTTTTTAACTGCATGAAATGTATATCAATCCACACCACTCTGTCTGCGGAAGCATGTCTTAGTTTGCCTAATTTTACCGATAGAGAAACTGAGCCCGAGGGAACTAAGATAATTTGCTCAGGGTCATGTTATAGTAAATAATGGTATGGAAATGTGGGCCCAGTTATATTTTAACTTAAAAATCTCGTAGTTTTCCCAGTATTTTGGAGGATATTGGGATATTAAGAAAATATAGAAGCTTTGGAACTTCAGTAAATCTATTATAATTGAAGTTGTGCCAGAGAGCACTAGAAAGGTGAGGTTTAAAGATTGTGGTGCCAGAATCTGGAAAGGCCTTAAATACTTTCAATTAAAAAAAAGAAATTCTTCATTGGGATGTGATTCAAAAGGAGTCACACAAATAAGTGAACTGATACTGATCAACCATTTGTACATATTAATGAATTGTTCTAGGGTATGTTAAGTTTAATTCTTTACATTGTGTATGTGTGTGTTTATAGATGTATAAATATACTTCTAGATATTCTACTTATATTTACCATGTTAGAGCAAATAACACATACCAAACCTTGGGCAAGTACAGGTGTTCATAAAGGAAACTGACATGGGCATTTCTAGGTTTTTTTGTTTACCATTTACAGTTCTTGCTACTACTCTGTTTTTAAACCTTATTCTCTATAGGATCAATCATAAGAATAATAATACTTTAAATCATGAGGGGCTATTATTGAGGAAACAGGAAACCTCTTTAAGACAAATTATTGAAACAAAAATAAAAGTCCTAAGATAGTGCATTAAGATTTGCATTTAATGCAAATAATTATGATGATTTTATAACAGAATCACTTTTGATGGTATTATACTTGTTTGGCTTTTGTCTTTGTGGCTTCCACCCCATTTTCTTTCAGTAAGTCACAATTTGGGAAGAAAGTTTATATTCATACTTAGATTTTTGTTTTGTGGTGATTGTAAGGATGCATTTGTTTTTCTTAGTTTTTCTAATAAGTATACCTAATTTGCCTTTAGCTGTCTTTATAAATGTGTGCTAATAGTACTTCACATCCTTTTTTTTTTTTTTTTAGTACTTAATTTCTAATGAAATACAATTGCCTTGCTTAAATATTCTGGGTAGCAGAAATATCTTAGGATTGTCCTATTAATTATAATGTCTACTTTTGCCTTGTGTAGATATTCATGCTGTCAATGTAACTGTATAATTAAGATAGGCATAGAAGGTACTAAAAGTTCTACAATATTGAGAATTGTTCTAAGTGGTGTATATTTTAAAATTGTATTTTGTATCACGTTAGTTCAGCATATCTCTTGTTAGCTTAAATTGGACTCTACTTATAGATTGCATCTAGTATTGTCTAAGACATTTTAAAGAAATAATTATCTTGGACTGTTAAAGTTTTTGCATCTTAAAAGCATATTAGTTTGTGAGCCATTGTGAACAATAGTTTTGTGGGTTGCTTGAACAGAACCCTCTTATTGCGGTTGTTTTTAACCCACAAGTCCACCTTCCAAAAGTTGGTTTTTGAGGTTCATAATAGTGTCAGAAGACCTTAAAACTGTGTTACCTTACAGAGTTCAAGAGCATTAGTTAACAGTTGTTAAAATCTGTCAAGTCTGTGTAGTTTTCCATGGCTGGCAGATTACATTTCCATTAAAAGCCTACGCTGATGGAATTGGAAGACTTATGACAATTTTTTTTCAGATACTGAACTCAAGATACTTGGCAAGATCATAGCCAGTAAATGAGGATAGGCACCAAAATGTGATTTTTTTTTTACTCTAAAAACTTAAAATTCTAGGTTAAAAAAATTTGCTTGTTAAATGTGTTTTCAAATGAATGTTTTTGATCGTAGAAACAAGAGTTTACCTACAATTAGGCATATTCTCAAAGTGTAGCTAATGCCACTAAACAAACTGGATAATTTTGTGAGAGGATTATAGCTTGGCAGGGTCTGTGTTCACACACACATACACACACACACACACAGAGTTCCTAGGTGGGAGAAATGATTTGCACACTACTTCTAACCTAAACATTGGCGAGTCAAATCTATCCAAAGGTAGTTCAGAAGAAAAGCTTAGAAATCTACTTCCGAAAACTGGAAACTCTATGAAGCCAATTCTGCTCTGAAATACATGGCAAACGTGGGCTTCCATAAGTCAGATTCTCCTAGATGACAATTTGTGTGTGTGCACGCACACTCCCATAAAGATTGACAGCCTCAATAATCCTATGTATGGTGGTTCTGAGTTGGAATTGACTTGATGGTAGCGGGTAGGATTTTTGTGTGATTATATACATGTACACACATATGTATACATACACGCATACATATATCACACGTCTGTGTGCATGCACGTGTCTGTATCAAAATCCAAACTCACTGCCATCGAGTCAATGCCAACTGATAGCGATGCCAACTTACATGACAGGGTAGAATTACCACCGTGGTTTCTGAGACTGTAACACTTACGGGAGTAGAAAGCCCTGTCTTTTTCTGGAGGAGTTTGCTGATGGTTTTGAACTGCTGACCTTGGGAGTTAGCAGCTCAACATGTAACCACTATGTCATCAGGGCTCCTGTATGTGTATATATGTTTATATATCTATACACATACATATTTTTAGTGATTTAGGCACATGCAATTGTCTCTATAATATACTTTCTGTCATCATTTTTCTTTGGATAGGAACAGCAATCTAGTAGAGCCGTGGTATTAAAAAATAATTGCTTGAAGTATAAATTTTCTTTTTTTCTACAGTTGGAAAAAATTGTGAAATAGTATAGAACTTCTCTTATGGGAAATTTAATTTATAACTCAGAACTTGACTGATTTCAAGTGTATGTATTACATTTCTTATATTCATCCATGCTTTTGCTATATTAACATAATTGCTAGTATGAAAGAACTTTTGTCATGGTTTGCAGGCATATTAAATTAATGTGTCTAAATTTTCTCAATATGTTTCTCCAGTGATTTTTCCCTCTGTGTTAGGGAAGACAAATAATAATATATATATTTAGAAGAATTTAACTTTGAATCATAGGCTTGTAATCATTATACTTTTTTAGCTCTGATTTTATTAAAGTGATAAGCCATCATTACTAGAAATATGGGCTGCTGCTTGATAATGAACTTTCAAATACTTTTTTAAAAGCTGTTCATAAAAAAGGGGATATGTTCAGACTACCTTTTGCAGTCAAAGGAATGCAGAACTGAGGATAGAAAAGTTAGATAGTCTAGACACTGGGAAATGCTCTTGCAATGCTAGTACAAGTGGTTTAATGTTTCTGAATAAGCTAAGTTAGAGGGAGTGTCAAGGGGATGGAAACCTCCTTGTATTGACCTCTCAGAGACAGCGCATTCATGTCAAACAGTAATCAAGTGCAGCTGCAAGATTAATTGTGTGGGAAGCTATAAACATAGAAAGCTGTGACCTCTATGCACAGCTCTGTTTTATGTACTAGTGTGTGCCTTGGAACTGCTGGCTATGAACTTGAATGAACAATAATTTACTCAATTGAACTCACATAGTAGTATCTAAAAATACTGGGTGTGTAGGGCATGAGGTGGGACAGATTCCTAGTTGAGGCATTGAGGAAACGGGCATTGATCAGACTAAATGAGAAGAGGAGAAAAAGAACTTGGGTTTGGGATGCCATGAGAGAACTTTGCTATTAACTTTTAGATCTTTTTTCAAACCTTGTACTTATAATGGAACTTGACTTTAGCCATTAGTATAACCTGCTTTTTTTCTCTAAGTCTCATGAGTAATTATTAAAAAGCTCTCATTAAAATTTGTAAATATTAGCAATTCTTGATCAGGAATTATTATTTTATAGAAGCAAAATATTTTCTAATTATGGGATAATTAAAATACTTAATTTCTATCTTTACTAGAAAGTAGCTTATGCGCCTAAATATTTGTAATGGAGTACTTATGGTACTTTTAAGGCTATGTCTAAATACATCAACAAAATAAATCTTACCATCTGGAAACTAACCTAATTGGATATTTAAATAATCTTGTTAGAATTCAAGATTGTCAGAGTTATATAATGATATACTGATCTTTTAGGGCATAGATTATTTTATGATTCTTTCAGTTTTTAGCAAGGCCAGGAAACTAACATATTAGTATTGTTATTATATCTAATTTAATTTTCAGAAACTAATTTTGCTATTTGCACTTGAGAAAACTGAGGTAGAGATCTTAATATAACTTCCCAAGGTCACATTTGTAGGAATTATTATTTCAGGATGTGAATCCTGGAAGCTTTTGTTTCTGCTTCATTATGTTATCTTAAAGAAGGAAGACATAACATACACACAATCTTACAGGCTTTAATTTTTAATGCAACTTAAATTTTTTTAATTACTCTATTTTTCATGCTCCATTAACATTATTTTTTTGTATTGCAAATAAACTACTTCTGTAAAAGCGAATATAACGCATCTGTCTATTTTACTTACTCCTGTTTTCTGAAAATTTAATGATAATCATCAGTAGATGCAGTTTAAATTTCACTAACTAAAAGTTTTCATTCAGCACAGAGTTCTCAGAATCTTACTCTTCTGCAATTTTGTGATTATGTATTTTTCCAGATGCAGCCAGTGAATATAACATGGTAATTGTTACGGTCATTGTGCAGATAGCAGCTACTTTTGAGGAGTTAATTTTATCATATGATGACAGCTAATGTCAGCTGTACATTATGGAGGTTCCACTTTTGGAAATGTGAGAAGCAGTTTAGGTTCTTGTTTAACATGCCTTTATTTTTTCTCCCATAGCTTCAGAAAACGGATACTTGCAAAAATTATATACATAATAGGTAGATTGAAAAATCTCGCTTAGTTTGCTGAATTACATTAAAATTAAATCAGTGTTAAGTATCCAGGAAGTTTATTTTCATGATCACATATGAACCACTTCACATGCACCATTGTAGAATGATATGTAATACATGATTATTTGTTGAAATATAGTAGGACATTTAAATGCATAAACACTGGCACATACACACACCTGCTTTTGCTTTTAATCTTAAAGAAAATTTTGCAAATATTTTCTTGTCATTATCTCTTTATTAGTTTAACCTATTAACTGTTGAGGGACAACTGGCATGCTTTATGTTTGTGTTTATTAAATATACTTTTATATTTTACATTATGCAGGTATGTATATATAACAAAATGCATGCAAATCATAATTAACATTTTTTTGTCAAACCTTGTACCATTTTACTTATGTGCATTATTTTTTCACTTTTTCATTGATAACCCATGAAGTAGATTACATTGAAATTTTCAATTTGCTGGAAACTTGAAAGTAATTAAATGTTACATTGTCATATTCTTGATAAACGAGCATCATTGTGAAAAAATGTAAAAGGTCAGAAAATTTACCTTATTTGCAGGCTTGCAAGTTAGCTTGTAGGTTCTGTGGATGGTAGCAGAAGATATTTGTCTCTGGTTAGAGAGCCGAAGGACTTTGTTCCTCATGGTAGAAGTAGCCACGAAAGTCATCATGTTCTTGGCATCATACTTTTGTCCAGGTTCCCATATGATAATTGCAGAGGGCCAATGGGCACCTATAAATACAGTAATTGCATTACAGGAAAGGAAAGTCCAAATATTTTAGAGTGAGCAGTATGCATAGAAACTGTATCTTGCTTCCTCCCCGCCCCACTATCATGATCCGAATTCTACCTTGCAAGTCTGGCTAGACCAGAGAATGTACACTGGTACAGATAGGAACTGGAAACACAGGGAATCCAGGGCAGATGATCCCTTCAGGATCAGTGGTGTGAGTGGCGATACTGGGAGGGTAGA
>NW_022105611.1:6323927-6325310 GCF_000313985.2 Echinops telfairi | reverse complement strand
TTATATTTCAGCGAGAGGCAAAACTGTAAGTACGTCTTATTTTCGGGGGTTGTCTTACTTTCAGGGAAACAGGGTACTACTCCTTAGTTCTAGAGCCCTGTTCTTTTTTGATTTGGTTAATTAGTTTATAGTATAAAGTAAAATTATAATTTAGAAGGTTCAAGAAAAGTTTTAAAGGTTAGTATATTTTTTTATTTGGAAAAAAAGTCTCTTTTTGAAAGTCATGAATCTTACGTATTTATAATAGAATTAGCTAATCTTTGCTTAATGTATTGATTTGATATTCATATAGATAGTTATGCATTTAATTGTGTCCCCCCAGTATATGTTAATTTAGCTGGTTTATGACTCTCAGTATTATGTCATTCTTTATTATGTAATCTGACGTAATTATCCATGTGTCACAAATCCTAATCTCTATAATATTAATAAGGCCAGATTAGAAGCAATTATGTTAATAAGGTCAGATAGAATCACAACAGGATTAAATTGTATATGAATCATTTTTTTGAGATTAATAGTAATTAAACAAGTGAACAGAGATCAGAGAGGCCTGCTACCACCAAGAAAGAAGAGCTGGGGGCAGACTACTGACTTTGAACCCTGGTGCCTCTGCTGGGAACCTGGACACGTGGAGATCTCTTTTAAAGAAAAATACGTACTGGCCCTACAGGTGTAGAAAGGATACAAAGACAACCCACATTCCGACTTTAGATGTCTAAACTCTGGAGATGAATTTGTTTGCTAATGCCATCCACTTGTGGTATTTCTGTTATAGCAGCACTATAAACAGATGATCCATCAAATTCAAACCCTTTCTCTTGGCATTTAAGGCCACATGTAATTTGATTTCTGTTTAACTTGCTATTATTTATTTATTCTTAATCATTTTATTGGGGACTCGTACAACTCTTATCACAATCCATACGTACATCCATTGTTTCAAGCACATTTGTACATTTGTTGCCGTCATCATTTTGAAAACACTTTCTTTCTACTTGAGCCCTTGGTATTAGCTCCTCAATTTTTTTCCCTTCCCTTTCCCACCCTCCCTCCCTCATGAATCCTTGATAATTTGTAAATTATTATTATTATTTCATGTCTTACACTGACCAATGTCTCTCTTCACCCACTTTTCTGTTGTCCATCCCCCTGGGAAGGGTTTATATGTTGCTCATTGTGGTCAGGTCCCCCTATCTCCCCTACCTTGCCCTTACCCTCCTGGTATTTATACTCTCAATATGGGTCCTGAGGAGTTTATCTTTCCTGGATTCCCTATTTCCAGCTCCTATCTGTACCTGTGTACATGCTCTGGTCTAGCCGGATTTGTAAGGTAGGATTGGGATCATGAGAGTGAGGTAGGGGGGGTGGGGAGGAAGCATT
>NW_022105611.1:6307896-6322918 GCF_000313985.2 Echinops telfairi | reverse complement strand
TTTAGGAGTGTTTTCTGGTCAAGTCTGATAGGATGCCTCAACCTGGCCCCAAAGTCTATTTTTGGTATTTTCTGGGGACTTCATTGATTTGTTTCCCTTGCTGCTCTGTTGAACACCCTTATCCTTTTGCCCTGGAGTGGTAGGATCAGATCATGCACAATTCCTGTACTGTGACTTCAGTGTTGTCCTTCGAAGCGCTATTAGTCAGTGAGTGATGTCTCCTGGTGGGGCTGGCCCTAGGGCCCTCTTGTGCATTGGCTGCTCTGGGCAGGAATATCATCCTCAGGGCTTGGTGGGGCCAGGATGCATTTCACCCTCTCTCCTTCTGTCTTCATTTGCTCCTGTGTGCTCTGGTCAGATGTGCCCCTCTCCCTTAGCTGTAGCTTCAATGCTTTCCTCTGAAGTGAATTCTTCTGGGGGAGAGGGGGGCGGTTTACACATAGTTGGGATTGCGGCCTGTCCTGTAGACCTCTCCATTGGTCCCCTGCTTCGTGCAGGTAGTATGCATTCATGTCTTGGCACACTGGTCCTTCTTTCCTCTCCCGCGGAGATATAAACAACACCCTCCCCTTGGATGTTTAACTTTTTTTTTTTTGGGCCATGAGGTGTGTTTTATTTTCATTAATCATACAAAAAATTTTCTATAGCATTCCAGGGCAGACCGGAGAATTTGGTAGTCCCTTTGGAGACCCGGAGGCCGGTGGGTTCACAGTGCATCTTGTCGCTCGTGCCCATCTTGCAGGTGACTCTTCTTTCACATCAGTCTGGTGGACGATGGAGGGGGCGAATCCTCCAGGATTCGGAGATTTCGCTCAGCTTCTCCTGCTCAGTGGTCTCCTTGGTCGGCGGGTGTTCTTCTCCTGCATCTCCGTTGTCTTCAGCTTGGCCTTATCAAAGCTGGCAATTTCTCCCATGTCTGGCTTGTGTGCCATTTTCTTAACGCAATCCCTGGCTTCCAGCTCCTCCCAGACAAGCTCCCAGGCGATCCCCAGATGTTGAACTTTTTTATACTGCTGCTTTTCAAAGTAGTTTCTGTTCCATTCAAACTGTTATTTACTGCATAATACTTATTTCTATTAATTTTCCACCCATATTTTCTATCTTACATGCCCATACATGAATTCAATGTATTCTGTTCTAACTTCTCCATAAAACTCTCACAGATACACTGAATATCCATTCTGTAAACTTCTACTATAGAAGGAATATGACTTGTAAATTTCTCTTACCCTCAAGTTACTTGACCTATCGTTAAAAATGCAATAATACCGCTTTACTGGGTAGCTAGAAAACTATATGTCAGTTATTTTTTTTCCTGTTATTCATGTGCTTCTCTGTAGTTTTTCAATGTGAAGGGGCAGTCATGCAGAATTTAATGAGAAAAGATGAAGAAAAAGAGACAAGCTACTGGACATAGACAAATTATGATTTATTATGTGTTTTCAAATCTAAAATAAAAGCTGAATGTATTAATGTAAGGTTTTATTCTTGCTAGTCAGCCAGAATGATCCCAAGAAACATAGATGGCAAGACTGACTTTGTCTTGATTATTATGGGTGTGTTATCAGGAAGGATCAATTCTTGGCGAAAGATATCATGCTTAGGAAAATATAGAGCAGTGGTTCTCAACCTTCCTAATGCCACGACCCTTTAATACAGTTCCTCATGTTGTGGTGACCCCCCCAACCATAAAATCATTTTTGTTGCTACTTCATAACTGTAATTTTGCTACTGTTATGAATCAGGCGACCGCTGTGAAAGGATCATTCGACCCCCAAAGGAGTCGCAACCCACAGGTTGAGAACTGCTAATGTAGAGGGTCGAAAAAAGAGCAGAAACCTTAATAAGATGCACAGATAAGGAAATGGGGAAATAGTGCATCCTTTGGTGACTGTTTATCCTTCCTAGGGTCATAAAGATGAGAACTGTGGGAAATAGGTTTGATAGGGCGTAGTGCATGAACATGGGGATTTGTTTTCTCACTAGCAGTAATCTTCATTTTACTTATTTAACTAGGTCTGTTTAGTTAGGTTTGCGTTGTTGGTTGTGAATCACCGTTCCAGTCATTTAAAATGTGATGCATTTCTTAATGGTTTTACTCAAGGAAACTTTGCATTTCATTTCATAAAGTGAGAAAATGGTATGCAGATGGCTGGACTTAAAGCCACACTGTTTCAGATTGTTGGTAAAACTTCAGAAATTGCATCTGAGATTAATGTGCAGTAATTTGTGAAATGCTGTGATTTAGTATTCAGTAATGCTAGTAGTGCATTTCTGTACATAGTTGACAAAAAATGACAATTGGGAAAATTTATTAAAATTTCTATCAATTACTCCAGGACTATAGAGACCCAAATGCTGGTATATGTAACTGATTTTGGAAGATTAAAATGTGTTTATTTTCCTCCAATATCTTGGTACAAATTGTTTCTGTAGTGGTGTGGAGATTAAGATTTCTTATATGAACTAGTATAAAACAAATTTCACAATGAATGCAAAATTCTGCAAAGTCTCCTTAATATGACCTGTGGCAGTGTTGCTAAGAAGCTAATCAGAAACATTTGTTAACAATATTGACATTTTGAAAAAAAAAAAGAAAGAATACTGACATTTAATGTTTAAGAGTATTCTACACACATAGGAGAGTTAACAGAATAAGACTACAGTATATAGGTTTAATAGCCAATATTTAAAATGTTGGGTTTTTTTGGTCAGGATAGTAGTAGTTTTGAAACTATTATAGGAACCATTGTTTTGGACAATTTTGTTTTACTATTTAAATCATGTGTATACATTGATAACGTGATAATTTAAATTTTAAATGGTTTTCTTGTTTGGACTTTTTATTTTAGTTTTTTGAAAATGTAGTATGATGTATAGAAGCTGTGTTGAGAAGAAGATTGCTTCAAGAAAAGGCAACATAGCAGAACACACAATAACAATAAAATTCCCCAACCTATTGCTGCTCAGTCCATTCCAACTCCAGTGCCCCTGCAGGACTCCCAAAGCTGCCGTCTTCATGCACACAGCCCGTCACACCTTTCTTCCACAGTGGCCTTTTAGTTATCAGCTGAGCACTACTAATGTTCCTCTTGATAAGAATAGTCACTTTAAAGAAAAGATTCATCACACCTCTCTATGAAACCTAAAATCAGAAAGCAGAAAGGTAAGCATTTTATCTAAGCAGGGTGTGATATGTCAGGAATAGCTTATCAGATAGCTTAAATAAGTGGGCAAACGAACCTAGCCCCCTAGCAGCTCATGGTGACTCCACAGATCACATAGTCATTCTGTAGGGTATCTTTTGGCTGTAATTTTTATGGAAGCAGTTTGCCGGGCTTTTCTTCCATGTAGTCTCTGGGGGAGTTAGAACTACCAACCTTTAGCAGATGATCCAGGAATGTTTTTGTCACCCAGGAACCTTAAGTAGTTGTTAACCACCACTCTTTGCAGTGATTTTAACAATTAAACTCATCAATGCTTAGAACAGAACCTTAGGGGCCTGGGGTGTCAAACCCAATTAAAACGCGGGCCATTTGGTACAACAGGCAATATTCATGCGGGCCACATCACATTTACAAATTTTGTTAAATTTATATTTTGAAGTGAGGATTCAGGAATATGGATAGGATAATTAAAACACTATATCATTGATTTTAACATTTATTTAATGTATTTATAAAACTAAAATTATTGTTTTTTTACCCGAACTTGCCAGCGTTTTCCTCCTAGTTTTCACTTACCTCTTATGTGGTGACTGGAAAATATAACAAAGTAACTAATAAAAAACACAAAACGTTGGACAGCTGACAAACGTGATGCACAATCGTAATGGCTTCCCTCTAAAAATGTTAACTAGCGCTGCCGTTAGGTATGATTCATAACAGCACAACCCAGAGTGCTCTTTTTAACCTTCTCGCTATTGGGATCTGTGTACATGACGTGGCACTGAGAGTGGCAGATGTATCGTTTCCAGACGTCGCTGGAACTGAGTCAGCGCGTTTATACACGTCCACAGGCCCCCGGGAAAGGCACTGGGCACGTGTATGCTCGTCAGTGGTTAAAGGGTTAACGAGGGAATTGTGTGTACAGTTAGTGCCGCCATCTCCCCGAAGTGCTATTTTCTTCATAACACTTTTTCTATTTTCATTTTATTTCAGAGCATTGCAGGCCACAAAAAATTACCTCGGGGACCACATGCGCCCCATGGGCTGCCCGTTTGACACCCTGGGGTAAAAGATAAGAGACGGAAGTAGGACGCATGGCACTGCGTGGCAGCTCAGAGATCTTTTCGTTTGGAGGCTAGGGTTATTTCTTTTAGAACTTGGTGGTTGTGAGGGGCTCTGAAAGTAGGGGCCGTACCAGAAATAGTTCAGTAGATTTTCCAGGCGATTCTTAGATCTCTCTTTGAAATTTGATGACTCCATGTTTCCACTTTAATGATTTCTCCTTGGGCAATATTGTTTACTTAGTTGAAAACACAAAAATTTCCAAACTAAAGTAGCAATAATTATCACCATTTATTGAACCTCATCTGTGTGCCAAATAATGCAATAAATGCTTTACATATATTGTTTTATTATGTCCTCAAAACAGCTCTATAAAGGTATATATTCTTAGCTTCATTCATTTTGAAAATTGAGGCTGAGGTTACCTAATTTGCTCAAAGTATACACTATAACAACTTGAATTTCAAACCTTCAGCGTTTTCCAGAATAACACATTATCTTTCAGAATATGAAATTTTTAATTAAGTTGGATTTTGTTAGTTAATGTAAACATATTCTTCATCACTCCAATGGGACTATATCTTTTTTAATACATTCCTAGTTTATAGAATATTTTAAAAGAAGAGCTGTCATGGCGGTAGTGATGTTCTGTATCATTGGATTTATATTCTTGGCATTGTATTGTCATGGATTTAGTGGGATATTAAAGAAGGTTGGGAAAAGAACTCAGGAGGTTCAGAATCCTGCAGACTGAGCGGGCTGAAAGAACCATTGTGACTGTCATCATTCAGTTTTTACATAAGCTGAACACTGCACATTAAAAATATCATTGTAGTATTTTATCCATGTCATTATAAATACTTTATTTGAGAGTTGGAAACATATACATTTTTACATTGTATGTAATACACATAACTAATGCTATGAGATATGAAAACAAACACAAACCCCAAACCAGACAATCCTACTTGAATACATTGTAAGTTAGGGACTGCATGTATACAACATTTTAAGGTTGCTCTCACTATCCAGTTGTGTAATGACAGTGCTTGGCAGCACAATGAGCTGAATATTATGCAAAGTGATGTGTCCTGGGATACTTAGAGAGTAATGGGAAACCAGCAACAAAGACAACTTTCTGAACCATCCGAGAATGTCACTGAGAATCAATGACGAGTACAGTTAGAGCAGTGTCCCAAGTATACTTAGATACCCGATGCAGAAAAGTACTTTCAAGCTTCCAAACTACAGTCAAGCCTGGGAAGGCCAACTTGCATAAGATGGAAAAATCTATCAGAAGTAGAATGCAAAATATTTCCCACCAAAATGATTGATAGAGAAATTGTAAGTCTACACCCTGTCAAAGGGACCTGGGAACTTAGGACCTAGGAAGATAAAATAGTCCCATCGAGTTTTGGGTTTCATGGGTTTCACTGTAACACAGCGATTCTCAACTTGTGGGTCGCGACCCCCTGGGGGGTTGTTGAAAGAGCCTTTCACAGGGGTCTCCAAAGACCACAGAAAACACATATTTCCGATGGTTTTAGAAACTGAGACACCGCTTCTCTATCCGTCTCCAGGTGGGTCTGCCCACATGCAGATATGCCCACATATGAGTACCCTGTGTGAAGACTGTTACCCATGCTACACCATGCTTCAAGACAGAATTTCATTTATTTGTAACTAGAAATAAATATTTCACAATATGTAATTACATATTGTTTTGTGATTAATCACCACTGTGCTTTAATTATGTTCAATATGTAACAATGAAAATACATCCTGCGTATCAGATATTTACATGACGATTCATAATAGTAGCAAACTTAACAGTTATGAAGTAGCAAGAACATAATTTTGTGGTTGGGGGGTCACCACAACATGAGGAACTGTATTAAAGGTCATGGCATCAGGAAGGTTGAGAACCACTGCTGTAATAGGTACTGTATCTCTTGTCTTCTATTGCATCCTTGGCATGGTAGGTGTTTGGTAATTTTGCAGAGTAAATGAATGGAGTGAATATTTTATTAGGATTGACTAAAAGATCAGTTGTGGACATATAAAACCTAGAACACACTTTGGAGTGACCTAAGAAAGATGTCTACCATGATTCCAGGTACATTTACTATACTATTCAAAATACTGACTGAAAAGATCTTATAACTACATTGACTTTGCACTTCTCCATATCATTATTTATAAAGACTAAGTTGTGCAAAAATCGGCAATATATAAAATCAGCATCAGATCACAACATTCATGATGACTACATCTACAAAAACCATTGAGAATTAGGGTTCAGACAAATTGCCACACCACTTTACTTACAGTCACTGTTACTCTTGCTTGGTAGTGTTCCTTACTGCCAGACATATGCTGTTAATGTGCAAAATAGATTTTTTTGCTATTATACATGCAAGTCAGATAATGAGATAGTTGATGAGTGAGGAACAGGTGTGTTCAGTATAGCAGCAGAATGTATGAGTGAACTGTAATGACAGTCTTTCCCACCAATACCATTTTATACTGATGTAATGTTGGGAAATTTCTAAATATTGAAAATGAGATTGCCTGATTAAATTCCTTTTTCGAACATTGTGAACATTGCTAAATTATAGTAGTAGTAATAACTGTGATTACTTTTTTCACCGTTGCTCCTAATCTTACTTTTGTCATTCCAGAGTTTTCTGAGATAACTAAACAGATGGAAACTCCCTTCCTAGCCTGTGGTGAATTCAGTGTAATGCACTCCTCTAGTGACATCAGGTGATCTTCTCCAAGCATTTCAACAGTGAAAAACCTGCCTTTTATTCTAGCGTCCATGTATGCAGTCCATGTTTTTGCAGCAGTGCAGGACAGTTTTCTTGGTAAAACCCATAAGACAGGAAAAGTGAGCGGTGGGATTAGTGCTTTGTTGTTGGGTGCCATCAAGTGATTCTTACTTATCACAACCTTATATGACAAATTGTCCCATAGGATTTCCTAAACTGATCTTTATGGAAGGAGATTGCTAGGTCTGTTGTCTTGTAGAGTAGCTGGTGGGTTTGTACCACTTCCCTTGTGGTTAGCAACCAATCACTTAAACTTTTATGCCATCAGGCTCCTGGATTAGTGGTAGATAGTGAAAATTTTATTCAAAGAAGACCATTACTGGGAAGTCTGTAAGTGTTTCTGAAGAGCATCAAGCGAACGAGCGTTTTCTTTAAGAAGACCTCTCTGCTTGTGCCCGTGAAGGAGCCCAGGTGGCAGGGTTGGTTACATACAGACTGCTCATCACGAGGACAGCAGTTCTGCTCTTGTACAGAGTTACTGTGAGCTGGAATTGGTTAGAAGGCATTTGAGTTTTGTCTGTTGCCTTTTCTTTTTTTTTGTATTTTGCTATAGTCTTGCTGTATTTATTAATATACATACACATAAATGTATATTTGTGAACATTTACATACATATATGCATACATACACCTATGATTATAGTGCTTGCTTAAGTAAATGGTCTTATTTTAAATATATAAAACTTTCTTTCCTACATCCTATCACGATGGAATGTTATGGGAAGGAAAGACTGCAGCTATGCTTTCAGTAATGCACATTTATTCCTGTTACAGAAACTAGTTATAAGATCTTTTTTTTCACTGAAAGTGTTCAATAACGCTGAGTTAGCAGCCAAAGTATACATTGTAATTGGTTATTAAAAAGTACATATATAAATTATACATTCGGTGGAGGCTTACATTTCAGATCATCACCTTGATAGCCAACAGTAAAAGCCACTCACTCTCCGCACCCCAGTACTTTACTCCTCACCCACTCCCGATTTAATCTTCTCCCCCTTGTGATCTACTGTTTTCCATTTTACCCAAGTTAACATCTGTCAGCAGTCTAATCTATTGCTTTATCTCTCCTCCTTTGCCACCCCCTCCCCCTTGGCAAACTCCAAAGTTTACATTCCCTTTGGTATATAAAAGTCTTTAACTTGTCATCCTCCCCACCCCCAATAGTGGTCTCACATAATATCTGTCCTTAAAAAGCATCTTATGTTTTACTTTTTAAAAACAATTGACCTTTTAGTCAACACTGATGAAATTAGGTGCCAGAAGATTTAATTTTCACTTATAATTTTTATTACATTATTTATCTCGGAACAATACAATTTATTACTATCCAGTAATGAACAATTCCAAGTTTTCCATAAATTGGGGGTTCATGGAAATTTTAAATATTTGTTTCTAAAAGATGTCACATATTTATTTTAATTATATTGTACAAGACAATTTAAATATTTTATGAACAACAGTTATTAATAGACGTTCTTTGGATGGTGCAAATGAGTGAGCCCTTGACAAATCAGAGGTTGGCAAATCAGACAACCCAACTGGTTCTTTTTAGGTATTTTCAAGTTGTTTTCGAACCTGTGTGCTATGGAAGTGTATGATCTCCTCATAAATGCTGTGTGTGAGCCCATTGTTGCCGCTACTGTGTCAATCCAGCTCATTGGGGGCCTTCATCTTTTTTGTTTTCTGATCGTCTCCTTTATCAAACTTGATGTCTTTTTCTAGGGACCAGTCTTTTTAGTTATCATGTATAAAGTTCACGAGTCCAACATCACGTCAAGTACAGATACAAAGCTCGAGTCTAAGGCACAGCTTTCTGCCTGTACTTCTTCCAAGACAGGTTTGCTCTTTTTTCTTGGTTTTCAATGTTCTTCATTAGCACATCTCATAGTGCTATCTTTCCTTTCACATTTTTTTCTGAATTCACCTCTTTTTCTGCAGTTTGGTACCTCCCTGTGGTATTTTCACTGCCATTGAGTCCATCCTGACTCAGCATACTCTGTAGGACAGAGTAGCCCTGCCCCTGGGGGTTTCTGAGACTGGATCTGTACAGGAGCAGAGACCCTTATCTTTTCCCTGAAGAAGCTGGTGAGCTGAAACTGCTGATCTTGTGGTTACAGCCCAATGTGTAACCCACCACACCACCAAGACTACGCTTTGTCTCGTCGGGACAAGTACAGCTAGAATCTTCCTTAGAAACCAGGTGGGCCAGATTTTCTCCCATGTACATGCTATGAGGCGAGACCGGTCCCTGGAAAAGAACATAATGCAAAAAAAAAAAAAAGGAACATAATGCTTGATAAAATAAAAGGTTAGTACCAAAGAGGAAGATCCCTGACAAGATGGATTGACACAGTGGCTGCTACAGTAGATTCAAACATAACAGTGTGAGGGCCAGGGCATGACTGGGTGGTGCTTTGTTCTGTTATAATAAGGTCGCTATGAGTTGGAATTAACTCAGCAGTACCTAACAGAACAACCCTGGAAATGTACTGCTTCCTTATGTTTTAATTATCTTCAGAAAAATTTGTGTATGTATTAATTCAGCGATTAGCATTAAACAGAATATACTAAGTAGGAAGCAGTTTCAGCAACTTTTTGTATAATGTAGAATTCCTATTATACAAAAGCTATTATTCTAAATGGGTTGTCTTTGTAATAACCTTTGAGTCTGTCTATCCTAAGGACTGTTGATTTCATTAGATTTAATTTTTTTGGACCCAGTTTCTTCAACTCTCTCTTGTCTAGATAATCTGAAAAATGAATATATCCCAGATGGTCATTTTCTTTCCTTTTCTAAATTGGTGATCATGCCTGAATCCTCCTTCCTCAATGATTCATGTTGATCCTATTGGCAGCTGCCTAATCACAGGGCTATAAAATTTTCTGTGAAAATGGCAAGTTGTCATTGTTGTGAAATATTTACATTATTTATTAAAACAAGACTAATATTAATTTTTCATAATATGTGTTTAAAAATACTTAAATAAGACCCAAATAAGACATTAGAAATATTTATATACATTCCTATGTGCTGATTAGTAGCTAGGAGCCCTCATAGCATAGTGGATTTACATGTTGGGCTGCTTACTGCAAGGTCAGTAGTTAGAACACACCAGCTGATGAGGCTTTCTGCTTCTGTAAAGATTTACATCCTTGGAAACCCACAGGGGCAGCTCTACTCTGTCCTGCAGGGTTGCTGTAAGTCAAAACCAACTTTGTGCCATTGAGTTTGGCTTGCTTTCATAGCTAGAGTCCCCAGAGTAGCTAGAGTAGCGACCTGTGGGTCGCAACCCCTTTGGGGGTCGAATGACACTTTCACAGGGGTCACCCAATTCATAACAGTAGCAAAATTACAGTGATGAAGTAGCAACGAAAATAATGTTATGGTTGGGGGTCACCACACATGAGGAACTGTATGAAAGGATCGCGGCCTGAGGAAGGTTGAGAGCCACTGAGCTAGAGTCACAGGGTTGACATGTTTGGCTGCTAACAGAAGCAT
This sequence comes from Echinops telfairi, assembly GCF_000313985.2. Classification (NCBI taxonomy): domain Eukaryota; kingdom Metazoa; phylum Chordata; class Mammalia; order Afrosoricida; family Tenrecidae; genus Echinops; species Echinops telfairi. Next base: position 6,312,357 of record NW_022105611.1, on the reverse strand, counting down.
TGGAACTTGGAGTTCACCCCAAAGCTCCATGGACGAAAGACCTGATGATATACTTCTGAAAAATCCTATGAAAACCTCATGGAAATTGAAAACCTGTGAAACAGCCTTACTTGACACACACGAGGTTCCTATGAGTCCGAAATGGTTATTACCTTAACACCTACATTAGAGTGTCAGTGTAAACAATTTGAGTATTGGTTATTTTTAAAAATGGTCTCTAATAGCAAGGTTAGGTAAATGAGCATCTTTGAGAAACTAATAAAAGACATACAGAAAAATAAACATATACACACATACTTTTATACCAATCTACATTCAGTTTCTTGAGGGTTAAAGAATCCATGAAATCCACTCATGGATCTTATTAAGGCTCCATCTTAAAAATTTGTGACTTACTTTTTTTTTTTAAGGTAAGCTTTGTGTTAGTAGAAAATGCATCATTGCATTTCATGATAATTCATTTGAGCATGCTTATTAGCCTTTATAAGCTAGTTTACAGTGTGTTCAAAATAGATATTTATGGAGTACGGGAGAATGTATTTTTAAATAAATCTTACAGGAAGAAAAGAATTGAAGTTAGTTTATATAAAATGTTTACTTAAATTGGCTTTGAAAAAAAAATTGAGGCTAGTCTTTTAAATTAAGCCTATCTGATCTATTCATACATGAGATAAATCCTGATTTTTTTATAATACCTTAAAGAAATTGATCACATAACAGTAGGATAGACATTTGTTGATCTCTTCTTTGAAATTAAATTGTCTATACTGTATTTATAATGTAAGAAAAAAATGAAATATTCTATTAGCCTCTATTATGGGCAAATCCCATTATCTCTCAATTCCATTTTCCGTGAACTTTCTGAAGCCATTTTATATATATTGGATGAAGTAATAATCAGGAAATCTTTTTTGTGTTGAAACTTAGTTGATACAAGTAAACCAGTAAGATTTTAGTTTTCACTTTCAGTAGTATAACAGTCCAAATTGAAATCAAGTGTCACTGTATTGTTAAAAGTGATGGGGAATGTTTTCTTCTAATAGTCGACTAAATTCTGCATATTTCTAATTGAATAATTTACTTTTTGTTAAAGTAGACCTCAATACATGTAAGGTGTGGACTCGAATGAAAATTTCAAAGAAGAATAATTACCAATATTTTAATGTTTAGTTTTCATTAAAAACTCGCCATTTTTTCCTTGTTCCTTTTTTATGAAAATGAAATCATGCTTGCACAAATGCCAGTTTGTGCTTTGGCCTGTAACTTAATTAAGAAGAAGGAATGTATGCTTAGGATAGCTCAGAAACTGAGACAGTATGTACCAGGAACCACCTGCATTCCTTAGGGGCATAGTCTATTAAAATATTAACCACACTATTTCTTGTTATAAACAGAATTTTCATGTGAAAAATTTGGCCAACATATACACACACCTCATTTTTGCCATGCCCTATATATTTAATACACCTAAATGGTTACATTTAGAAATATTCTTAGAACTTTGCAACTTCCACCCCCAATTAGTCTGGTTTATTATTGTTAATTAAATTTTGAAGACCTAGAAAACCAAGTCATGTTTTCTGTTTCAAATTGCTTAAACTTGGGGTGTTGTGAAGACTTGTTTTTGAACAGATTACGCAGTGCTTCTCTTCATTATCTCTTGACAATGACAATATTGAGCTGTCCCACTCTGAGGAAATACTCTTTGTTTATCTTCTTCTAACTTCTTGGCTGGAGACTGGATGGGTATTTAGACAAGACATTTTAGAAACATCCCAGGAAGGATTTTCTCTATGCTATGGCGTAGAATTTTATTTGAAAAGGAATTTTGTTTTCTACACTGTAGGCAAAAGAAATCTGGAAATTGTTAAGAGAAATAACTAAGTGTATAATTGAATTAAAATGAATATTTCTTTTATTTTTAATCATGAAATCTATACCTAATAACTTGTATTCTCAAGGTACTGATTTAAGATACAACCTAAAATAAGTATACATTCATGTTATTGATTTATTTAAAAATATAAATTAATGTGAATACCTTCATAAATTAATATGGGAGAAGTATGTAAAACCTTACTAGAAACTATGCTAACTGCTAATAAAAAAGACCTTGGAAACAACCAGAATGGTATTGTGTTTCCTTGGTGTAATAAGCATGGAAAATTTGAAAGGCGAGTCTTTTGTGTCGATTAAGTTTGGAAGATTATGGTATACCATTGAAAAACCTAGATTCTACAGTAGATTGAATTGAGAGGCTTTCCCATAATTCAACTGATTCAAAATTTAAGCACACTTTTTTGGGGGTGGAGGGGGGTTAGCCAGTGCCCATTTTCATTATAGTTTAAGGCTTCTTTTAACATACGTTAATAAAATAGTTCAGGACCTTTGCTGCCAGAAGAAATAGTGTCAGTGGGAACTGAGTACGCAGAGAGGAATCTACAGCTGGATGGAAATGGTGAGAATCAAACCAGATATAAGCAATACCATGCCTAATCAGGGAAGGATTTTCTCTGAATGAATCCTGGTATGAGCAGATGCCCAAGGCACTTGGCAGATGGCTTGAGTCTGGGTACAGGGCACACCATGTGGGAAGAACTAAGTGACATTCCATTATACCACTCCATGAGCAAAGGATCCAGATGCTGTGTTTAAAACAACAGCAGTAAAAAGATAATATATCCTTTTTATTTTTGATGGCCATTTTTTGTGGATTATGTATTTGTATTGAATTGTCCCCCTGAATACTGTATCTAAAAAGTTGTGAAACTCGGCTAGAAGATAACTGTTGGCATTTTATCTACAGCACAGTGTGATTGGTGAACAAGTCGGTGGCTTGGTCCCTTAGGAGTACAATAATCCTCATGTTAATGCCCTTTCTTTATCAAATGATAACAATTTTATGAATTACCATACTGGTTAAATAATCTGTAGCTCTTATTTATTTTTATAATACCTCTGAGGGAAAAATAACATACTGTCTGTCATCTGAAGCCTGGTTCTCGTTCTTATTTGAGGTTAATGGGAATACCATCCTTTCTGTGAAAATAACTAAGGCTCACTATAATATTGTCTGTCACAACGAGGCTTCATTTCTGTGACCCATGTATTTTGCCCTGCTGAAACCATAATATTTTTTCAGCTTTAACTTTGCTCTGAGTTCATATAGCACCTTCCTCCTCCTCTACCTGTTGAGTGATGCGGGAGGTCTTTTTTTTTTGAATTGAAAAAGCTAACCTACTTACAAAATTAGGATGAAGAATGGCTCCTTGGACAGTTATGTAAACAAACTGGAAACCTGGCTTGAGCCATTTACCTTCACAGTTCATATGTGAACAAGTGAGGTTTATAGGTAGTTGGGTTTTTTTCTTCTTTTCTGTGTAATATTTAGATTAGTTATTTTGGAAATTTAGAAACATGTATTTGAGGTTTTCTTCCTTTCTTGAATGACTTTGTTAATAGAAGTTCTGAGCTTGCAGAACTTACTACCTTTTCATAAATCTAGTTCATTATATAGTCAACTGCTTGTCACAGAGACTATATTTTAACCTACTTATTATGCATGAAATATAGTAGATGTTCCATACTTAAATTGAATGAATTTGGTGAAAGTTGTAATTCTTTCATGAGTGTTTTAAGGGAATCTTTCAGAAAAATCCATGACAGCTCATAAGTTTTGCAAAGCTCCATAGTGCACCAGCTAAACTCCCTGATTTCATTATCTTTGTCTTTCTAACCATCATTTCTGAAGTACAGATAACAGTTCTTGTAATGCATGCCAACTAGATGACATGTCTCATAGGGTATAATGATTATCTTAATGATTTTGATACTGGACTCTGAGAGAAAGGTCTTCTTGTTCTTCCTTTTTAAATGACAAGTACTGATTATAAAAGCAAAACATTGGAGTCGTTATGGGGCGATAACTAATGTGGAAGCAGAGCAGCCACTACATCAGCGATTCTAAGCTTCAATTTGATCAGTCACTTAAATATTCCATAATTTTAGGTGAATAGCATATCTCCCAAGTTTAATTACTTCATTTTTAAAATGGTGATGATTAAAAACCTATAGTCAAGAACTATTGTGAGAAATAGATACTATTTAAAGATATGTCTTATATAGTGTCTGGCACAATGCTGTCTATTAAAATAACTTTATTATTTTTATTTTATTCCAATTTCCCCCCTGTCTTCCAACTCTTATTTACTTTTATTATTTGTAAGCTTCCACATAGTTCCTTTTAGCTTCTCACACTTTTTAAATTTATTTTGAATTGTAGTTAATGACTTTTAATAGTTAAACTGCAGCTCTTCCATGTGGTAATTAACAGAGATGTTGTCAAAGTGTGTGGGTATTTAGTGAGGGTGTCTAATGTCTGTCAGGGGTCCTCAAACTTTTTAAACAGGGGGCCAGTTCACTGTCCCTCAGACCCATTGGAGGGCCGGACTATAGTTTTTT
>NW_022105611.1:6292846-6305663 GCF_000313985.2 Echinops telfairi | reverse complement strand
CGCTTTACACAATTAATGAGTGTATGGATTGCCATAACAGTTGTATGAGCCCATAATAAAATGTTTAAAAATAAACCAAACAAATCTGCCAGCAGAATTAAAATGTTGTTGTAGTATGGAATGTAAAATCTAGATTGTATTCATTACTGAGTATTGATTTTTTGAGAATGATATACTTTAAATATTTTAAATTTTGTGGAAGATAAGGTAAAATTTTAATTCTTACCATAAAAGGACAAGAAGTTCATGGGGAAAAGGCAATGAAAAGATAACAGGAAATTTCCACAAACTTTTTGAAGCCTCTTCATATATCAACTTTTGGATTTGTTTCACTATATACTATTGACATTTACTTTAATAATTTGATGTATGTTGGAAAATTGACTCATGAAGTCACAAAATTTTGGAGTTCTGAAGACTTGTAGAGATTAATGCAACCTCTTTATTCATACGAAAGGGTTAAAGCTTAAGAATGTAAGTGATGAGCTCAAATGTACAGCCTTAATCTTGAGACTCGACTTCTTTCCTAGGCCTTGTCTGGTATTTGTGGCCCTATATTCCCCACAAAGTGTTTGTATTGTTCCTATATTTCTTTGTGAGAATATGTAGATTTTAAAAATTCAGTAAAACTGCTTATCAAAAAGAAAGGAACTGGACAGTACATTATGATAAATCACTTGAATATAGACAGATTTTTAAAATGACAATGCAATGCATGATTATTTAACTTGAGAATAGCCCTGCTTGAGATTATACATTATCTAAAACAAGTAATTATTATGATAATGATTGTGCATATTTCAGCTTGAAAATATATAGCAAATTGAGATAACACATATTTATCTATTAAAGGTTGTCTCCCCAAGAAGCAAACAAGAGTCTTTTCAGAACAGGACAAGATGTTTAGTAGAGTCTAAAGTTCAGCCTGTAAAAGCATTTCTTAATGGGAGTAATATTTAGATTTTTGAAAGATGGCTGCTATAAATAGAAACTAACAGTATTTCAATAGCCCTTGTATAAAATCTGCCAGGAATCTACCCATATGTAGAATTGCTTGAAGATTCTACTCTCTGGGACTTTGTGTCTTAACTCCCAGTAGAGACTTATCAAAAGGTATACTCACTCACTCACTCACTCACTCACTCTCTGCTGGGACACAGTAGAATAGCCCTTTTGGGATTCCAGGCTTTTAAACCCATATGGAAACAAAAAAGCCCTCTCTTCCTCTTGTAGAGTGAAGAGTTGTTTGCAGTCACAGACCTTGTGGCTAGCAGCTCAGTGGGTAGCCCACTATATCACCAGGGCTCCTTGAAAGGTGTCCACAGAATTGAAAAAGCATTGCCAGAGTACATTGAGTAATTAAGGTGATTTAGGCAAATGTGTCAGGTGAGATGTTTTGGTATTGGGAGATATGTAAATACTATCCTAGCATATTGTAATGGTTTTTTGTGAATATGCCTGTAATTCCACCATACTGAGCCTCCAGAGGGTGATAGGACTCAAGTATATTAGTAGCTTTCCTAGCCTGCTGGCAGTAGGGCAGATATTGAAAGAATGAATTAGTGAGGTTGAGAGATGGTGCTTCCTGACTATTAAGTCTCACTTCAAGATTATGCAAGTACCTGATAATGCGGAGTTTATCACTTAATCTCTCTTGTTTGTCCTTGCTCATTCACAAAGCTTTTCTGTAGACACAGGATCAGCTTTTGTTGAATGGGTGAGTGGATAAAATATGATTGAAGTACAGCCGAGGCCAGAGGAAATTTATAGCTTCTATTCCAGAAAAGAAAGATGAGGTTTGCACATTTATTTGAGTAATGGAAAAGGTTTAATGAAAAAAGGAGAGATGTGGGTTTGGTGAGTAGAGAAGACAAGACAACAAAAGGCATCCTTGTGTTGGGATGCATATGGAAGAATTCATCAGAGGCTCTGTTATTGAAGACAAAAAGCATTTAATTGAGTTTGTTATAGAAAAGCAGCAGAGTTCAGTGGGAGGAAGTAGTTAAATGCACCATCTGTTTAAGTCTCTGTTCGACTTTTTAAGATGACTCCAGTGTGTCTTAACCATTTTGAGGTTTAAATGGTAAAAACAACTTTATCCAGGCCTATTTGCAATGCGTCATACTTGCTTTATTATATTTCTGATTAGTTTAAGGATTCTAATGTTTTTATGCATTGTGATTGTGCTTCTTTGTTAGTTCTTTGAGACATAGTTTTAATCTGATTCTGTATGATGTAGTGATGACAGCAACAGTACAGTTTTCATTATTATTATTTTTTTAATGTCTCAGCTATTCCCGAAGGGTGTGTAAGCTCTATAGCAGGAAGCAGTGCATTGTAAATCTGTCACTTCCTGCAAAGGCATTCCAAAAAGTATGGATTTTCAGCTGAATGAACTTTACTTTCTCACTATTTTTGTTATACTTTTTATACTTTATTGCAGTGGTTATCAACCTTCCTAATGCTGCGACTCTTTAATACAGTTCCTCATGTGGTGGTGACCACAACCATAGAATTATTTTTGTTGCTACTTCATAACTGTAATTTTGCTACTGTTATGAATCATACTGTAAATAACTGATATGTAGGATGTATTTTCATTGTTACAAATTGAACATAATTAAAGCATAGTGATTAATCACAAAACAATATGTTATTGTATATTGTGAAATATTTATTTGTTTTCCGATGGTCTTAGGGTGACTCCTGTGAAAGGGTCATTCGACCCCCAAAGGGATCGCCACCCACAGGTTGAGAACCGTTGCTCTATTGGCTTAAAAATGCTCTTTGGCTTAGTAGATGATGAGATTTACTTTATATGATTTTACATAACTTCTCATATTTTTGGTGCAACTTAGATAATAGTGAAATTTAATTCCATATTTTCATGTAAGCTTTTTTTTTTTCAGAAAACAAATCATTTAAAAAATACCTAACTCATTCAAAATAGGCAAAGGGTATGAAAAGGCAGTTAAACCAACTATGCGTGTGTGTGTGTGTGTGTGTATATATATATATGTAGTCTGAGAGGCTAAGCTTCATTTGTAAGAGGAGTGTAACTCACTCAAAACCGAAAACCAACTGCCATTGAGTCAATTCTGATTCATAGATACCTTACAGGACAGATTAGAACTGTTAGTTTCTGAGATGAATACACCTTTACAGAGCAGAAAGGCTCATATTTCTCCCTGTGAGTGACTGATGAGTGTGAACTGCCTACCTTGGAGTTAGGAGCCCATTGTGTAACACACTATGCCATTAAGGCTTCTTGGAATGTAACTATAATGTCGACTTTTTTTAACCCTCTAGATTGCCAAGGAGAAAACTATGTGATAACTATTTGATATAGTTCTTGTTGTTATAGGGATATGGCCATTGTAATGAAGTAACTGTAACTTGACAGTATTTATCAAAATAAAAAATATACATGTGCATTTATACAATAAGTCTCACCCACTGCCTTGAAATGGACTGACGCGTGCAACCCTATACAGTATAGGATTTCTGAGGCTGTAAATCTTTATGGGTGTAAACAGTCTCAAGTTCCTTCTAAGTAGTAGATGGTTTTTATCTCTTATCTTGCAGATAACAGTCCACCGCTTACCTATCACCACTAGAGTTCCTATGCAGTGAGTCTGATTCTAGGAATTTGCCCTCACATCTGTTAATGCATATATGATAGCGTATATTTGAGTATTGAAAAATGTTTATTGCATCATTGTAATGGTAAAAAGGCTGGAAACATGAAATACTTATATATAGGAGCCTTTAAAATAAACTTCAGCATGTCCACAGGTAGGCACATTTATAAAATTAAAAGGGGAAGTATAATAACACCATCTGAAGCATGTATCTATGAAAATGGATGCACACACATACAGTTCTATTCAGACAAAAGGCCTTGGTTGGAAGAAAACTTTCTTTTCATTATATTTTTGTTCTATTTGAATTTTTGTTTTTTTATCATGTACACACAATACTTTTTGGTAACAGGTTCTAATAGTTTCTTTTTTTTCCCCCTAAAGGATATAGTTTACATAGCTTAAGATCCAGTAAAGTATACAATTTACATTCCTTAAAGTTCACTGTTTAGAGTATTTCTAGGTATTTCACCCCCAAAGTTGTACAACTATCACCACAATCTAATTTTAGAACCTTTTGCTGTCCTTAAAAGGATCCTTCTACTCCCCTACCATTAACTCTCATCGTTTACCCCAGCTCCGGGCAATTACTACTCTACTTTCTACCCATAGAATTGTATATTTTGGACATTTTCATATAAATGACATCATATAACATTGTCACTTATAACTGGTTTCTTTTGCTTAGTATAACACTTTTGAGGCTCATCTATATTGTAGCATGGCATTTATGTTTCCTGTTTTTCCTCCAAGTATTTCTCAACTCCTCTTCCCCTTTTCTATAAAAAATTCATTTTACTATTGAGAATATACAGCAAAAATATCGGTGATAACACCAATTCAACCCTTTGTACATGCACAATTCAGTAACATCGGCTACTTTTGAGTTGTGTAACCTTTCTCATTCTTCTGCAATTAATTCCCACCTCATTAACATAGGGTACCCCAGGTTCCTATCGTATGTTTTGAGTTGCTGTTGTCACTCTGATCCCATTTAGATAGTTCTTAAAAGAGCACAATGCTCAAGGCAGCTGTTTACTCAAAACCAAACTGAACTCACTGCCATCAGTTCAATTCTGATGCATACGACAGCCTAGAGCTGCTTCTGTGGGCATCTGCAGAAAGCCTCATCTTTCTGCAGTGGAGTTGCTGGTGGTTTCAAACGGCTTACCTTGTGCAGCCTATGCTTAACTCACTGTGCCACCAGGTATCCTTTTTGGAAGAATTCAGAGAAAATAAGAAAGATAGGAGAGAGAATAAAATAACGGAGTCAGACACATTTTATGGTAGCATGTTCACTTCAGCTTCTCTTGATGGACTATGCAGAACAGTGCAGTGGAGATCTGGCAGAAGTGAGTGCAGACGTTTACTATCTTGGCATCTCTATAGGTAAGCTTAAGACATGCACATTCAGTAGCTTCATATGTCACAGGGTGGGTGGTATCTACGTTAAAGGTGCCGTGGTGGGAAGAGAGAGCGAAAGGATAATGTCTGCTTCTATAAGGAGATGTAATCAACCGTGTGCTCACTTTGAAGCAGCATAGCTGTTAAGGGGAGAGCCTGTGGGAATGGTTTTCAAAGCAGGAGAATTTATTTGGAATTTACCTGTAACTTATCTAAGTGGAGGCTTTCCTACTGTGGAATACCAACTTTCCAGATTCCCTCTGTTATAAGTGAAGAAATACAGTCCTTGTCATCCTTCCCTCAGTGTTAGTTTCCCACAGTGGTACAGATTAGTATGTTTCTCTGTCGCTCAGGTGATATTTATTATGCCATAGGCTGAGATAGAAAACTGCCAAGTTTGACCTATTTTCTTAAAAAATTATTTTTAAAATGTTATTATTTTTTTAACCTTGACCTTCAATAGCAAAAGATTTCTCTCAAGTTGAGTAGAAGTTGTAAGTAGCAATATTTTCATTGTTCCTTGTGATCAGCCTTTTATATTATTTGTCATTTGTGAATGATGTCATTGCCAATCCTTGTGTTAACACTCTTGTTAACATATTAATGTATTTTTTGCTATTGTTTTTGTCATTTAAAACAATTTTACAGAGATTCATTTAGTTGGCATAGCTAACCCATTGATGAGGATTGAGATTCTGAATTCCTTCCATCTAATATCTTAGAATATTGTATTAGTACGTTGTGTTTGAGGGGAGATTCTTTAACCCAGATTTGCTGTGTATTCTTATGCCTTCTTCTAGATAAAAAAATTTTTAATCATTTTATTAGGGGCTCATACAACCCTTATCACAATCCATAAGTCTGCTCTCAACAAAGCCTGGTTATATTTTTATTCCTATTGCTTTTCCTGTTGATTAGAATTAGTTGAAAACTAATTTTTAAACAAATCTGCTCATCATGATATAATAGACAGTAAGGGTTACGATTTCCTTACTGACTTGATTGCATAAAAGCCATTGTCTTACTCTTAGGTTACTCATTTTCTTAGGCATTTTTATAAGCGTTTAAAAATTGGCTGTATCTCTTTGAATCCCATGTCATTCCTTTAAAATGGAATTTTCTCAAAAATTTTTGAAGCCGTCTCATGTACATACCTTCAAAAAGTTTCTAGAAAATGTCCATTATTTTAATGTTATGAACTTTTTGAAGCGTGTTTGTGTGTCATGAACTTTTTGAAGTGTGTGCAGGGGACTTCAGAAACATTGTGGAAAAGCAGAACTTGATGGTAATGGCCCGCATGAACTTTTTGAAGGCATATAAATGAATACATACACTTAACATGATTAAGTTCCAACACAGGGTCCTGGTGTAGATATCAGCATTTTGCACAAATGATGGATGAACACCTCAGATCACAAATGGAGGATGGCTACATCATTACATAACTGCAAGCCTCATCATCATATAACTGACAGACCACATTATTACATCACTGCCAATTCACTGAGAAATATGGCTCAGCCAAGTTGACACGTGACCTTATTGATCACACCCAGCATTAATCATGCCCTCGCATGTTGACATTTCTATATGCCAGGTGGATGCCATTAATGCACAAAATAGTTGCAAGGTAGATGTATTTACTATTGTCCTAAATGTGACATGTTGGATAATGAGTTAGTCAGTATGTGAGGAATAGGTTTACACCTATCCACTGGCATGGTGGTCACACATTAGCCCACTAGCTTCAAGGACAGCTGTTTAAAACCACCAGCCAGCTCCTGGGGAGAAAGATGAGGATTTCTACTCCCTTAAAGAGTTAATCTTAGAAATTCACATGGGCAGTTTTTCCCTGTTCTATTGGATCACTCTGTGTCAGCACTGAATTGATGGGAGTGAATTTGGTTTAGTATTGTAAGAAATACATAACTTTGCACATAAAATTTTTGTAGGTTCATTTTTGACCTGATATGGTTTATTTGGAAGATGGAGAATGTAATTTGTGTATGACTAGTTTGTGCATTCTTTCATTGATTCAGACAAGACTTGCTAGTGGTATTTTGCTTTGATAAATTTTGCTGATGGTGTCAGTGTTTGGAAAGTAATGTCTTTTCTCCTTGTTATAGGTCCTTTTGTTCTGCATCACAGCTGCCATGTACATGTTCTTTTTCAGGTATGTTCTGTTATACCTTATATTTTAATAACAAAAGCAGTAGTGTGTATTTGTGTTTTGTTTGTTTTTAATCTACCAGGAAACTGATCTTTGCCCCAAATAATTGTGCACCATAAATGACATCCTGTTTTCTAGAATGGTTAAAGATCAAGCACTGCACGTTAGTGCATAGAGAGAAGAGGAGGAGAGAAGACGCATTTTCTTCAGTAGATAGCCATAGCAATGCGGGATTAGGAGTTTTGATTAGGGGCACACTCCACTTCTTCTTAAATCTCAGTTTTTATCTTCTTATTACAAGCAGTAGGATAAGAATTTTCAGTATATGTACAGACTTCAAATCACATCCCAAGTAACAAGGCCTTAAAATTAAAATTTACACTAAGTTGATAGAGACTTTCATGGGTTTTTAATAAAGATATGTTTAGTAGGTATATTTATCTTTTCAAAAAACATAAATGAAATAATTCAACCATACCAGAAATTTTAAGTCAGTATTTAAAAACAAACAAACATTGTAACACATATTTGATAAAATAAACTAAAATTACCTGACTATTCTAATGTTAGAAGCCCTGGGCTGGTAGTGTGGTGGTTAAGCAGTGGGTTATGACCCACAAGCTTGGCAGCTCAAAAGCAAAAGCTGCTCTGAGGAAGAAAGAAAGGGATTTCCACTCACATATAGTTTACGGTCATGGAAACTCACAGGGGCAGGGCTACCCTGTACTGTAGGGTTGCTAGAGTTGACATTGACTCCATGGCAGTGATTAAACATCATATAGATCTATAAAGTACTGATCTTCTAAAGCAACATCTAGATTGTCAATAGGGGTATAAACAAGACAAAATAAACATTCTAGATCTGGGAGACTTGATATGCAGAGGTTTGGTAATAAATAGTATAGTATTTTATACCAGTCAGTCATGAGATTGTTAGATCTATCTCTCTTAGTTAACATATCTCCATATATATCATAATATCTCTGTAGTTCTTTATTGAAATAACATAGGGTAGGGTGGAAGAGTTAGGAACTATAATATAATTTCATCTTTGCAAAAATTTCACCATTGTATTTAGACAGAGTATAAGGACAATATTGCAAAAAAAAGTTCACATGGTTTATTATTTATATTCTATTTAGTATGAAGATCAAACATATAAACTAGTGAAAATATAATCATAAATAAAAAAATAGAAACATAGCTTTCATTGACATGTATATTATTCTCTTCTAATATGAGACTTACAGACAATATATCTAATTAACATGTAGCACTTCTTAGTCATCAGAAGATTTTGAGGTTTACAATGTAATGGTGGGTTGAATATACTGATAATCCCCAATTTGTAACATGGCTTTAGAAAATTATATTTTGAAACTACTGCCATCAACATAGTATTTTTGGTGTAGAAAGAAAATCAACTCTATAAATATGTATTTTGGTGCTAAGAGCTACAGAACCATTTCCTGTTTCAGTCACAAAGTCTGGGTTGAAAACAACACCTTTAAAATACTTTCCAGAAGGCTCAATACATGGTTTAAGTGCCAAGATAAATAGTTTCAATTTTTTAAGGAAAGAGGTTGTTTTTCTCCCCAAAGAAGCACTATCACCAAATTCTTAGTGTTTTTGGCAGAAGTTAGTTGGAATAACTCAACAGCAGAGGGTTGGTAAATGTTTAAGCTATTTATAAAGTGCTGCAACCAAACTAAACAATGTAATATGTCTGCTTGAATTCTAGCGTGTGTTGGAACGAGCAAACAGTCTGTACATTGCACTTGACAAGTCAAGACCAATTGCACTGGAATATCCTATTCCTATAATTCAACTTTATTATAAATACAAGTGTTAGAGGGCAAATTTATTCCATTCATTTTTAGAAATCAAATTGCATAAAGTTGGATAATTAAATATCTAATGATAGAGTATGTACCACTCAATTTATGGTAACTTCCTTTGAGAAGGGGATGAGCCAAAAAATGTTATGTTTGTTAGGAGTCACCTTGTGTTTTTATCCCAACCTGTTCAGTGAGGGTGGGGTGAGAATGAGACCCACTTGCAATTGAGGGGGGGAAATGCAATTGACTCCATATTTTTAAAAAAGAAATAACTTAAGTAGTTCCATAAGAATTTTCTTTCAATATGATTTCCATGTTAAAAAAAGAAATTATCGCCATTTTTTTTCTTGACAATTAAATACTTTAGCTCATTTTCCAAATGAAAATATTTGGTTTGTTAATTTTACGGATGCCAAGATTTAAGTAGTGAATGACCCACATGTTCTTAAATCTCTTGGGTATTAAAAATATGTTACATTTCGGATGTCTCAGCAGATCAGAGATTCACAGGTAATCACAACAGATTGCCAACAACAGTGACAAACCTTTGAAAGAATCTTGTCTCTTTTTTCCCTTGACTATTAATATTGGTTTAATATTGATATTACTATTATTACTGGGATTTTTGAGTAAAAGCATACATAGTACGTTTGAATAAGTGACGCTGAGTTAAAAACATAATTACAACCAAAACTTTCATCTTTCCAGAAATTTCATTGATCTAATGAAAAACATAAATTTGTTAGAGGTCTCTTGGTATAATAGAAATTACTACACATCATAAACTTCTCTTTAGATTTTGACTCTACCATTGCTGATTCAGTGGTCTTCAGCTTTTTTTCCTCCTCTGTATCTGTAAGATGGCTGCTATGGCTGCGAGAATTTAGAACAGATACTCTTAAAAAAATAACGACTTTTTATGGTGTTTGTTTCTAATCTAATCCTTAAACGTTATTTAACCTTTAAGTGAGTCTATAAAATATAGAGTGTAGTACCCAAATATAAAATATTATTTATTCTAATCATCCTTTGAAAAAAATACATCGATTGTTTTCTCCTTTGCAATATGTCTAATATGTTCCAGCTGATGCAGGGATGTTGGGCATTATTAGCTCTAATCTCCTCTGCAGTCTCAAAACCAAACTAACTGTTGCCCAGCTGATTCTGACTAGATACGAAATGGCAAGTGAAGAACAGAGTTGGAGCTCTCAAAGAGCATATTTTCAATAACGCAAAGCCAGCGAGCCAAAGATTAGGATTGTGGTTTAAGTGAGCCTTGCCCCTCACTCCAATTCCTTTTTTCATTCTTTTACCTTTTTCCTTCCCCACCCAAATTCCATTATGCTTAGGGATCTACTGGGGCAGACAGTGAGCAGGACTGGAGGGAAAGATGTCTTGGCGGTAGGTGGAAGGTGGATTTCATGGCAGGATGTACACACAAGTTGAAGTGGAAAGAATTAGGCTGACCCTGAATTTTCAAAGTAGCACAGAGTTTGCCATTTGCTACCCACTGTCAGCCTAGTCTTAACTAGTTGTTAGTAACCACAAACCAGATTCACCGCCATCAAGCTGATTATTATCTATAGTGACCCTATTGCACTGGGTAGAATTACCTTGTGTGCTTCTGAGACTGTAATTCTTCATGGGAGTTGAAAGCCTCATCTTTCTCCTGAGGAGTGGCTGGTGGTTTGGAACTACTGACTTAGCAGCCCAGCAAGTAACCACCATGCCACCAGGGCTCCTAAGTTGCTGGTAAAGACTTTGAAAATTGGACAAAAAGATTTAGAAAGGTTGAAGTGAGCAAAGAATAGCACCAAACAGGACATGGCTTTCCTTTATGTTTCCTCTTTCTTGAAATTACCTCTGCTTTCCCTTTTACCTACAGGAAAGAGAACTTTACCTTCCTTGTAGGGAAGAGTAACATAGAGGGAAAGAGGAGGCAGTTGCTAGAAACAGACAAGAGGAGGTTCTGTGATGTTTGACTAGAAGGACCATTTGTATCTAAAGGATCTGCATTCATTTTGGGTATGCCTCCAGTATAGTTATATGACAGCATTTTCTAAGAAGTTGCTAATATATATCATCTGCTCGGTGAATTGTAAAGCTAGTTAAGAACTTTTAAGTTTTCTAATGAAATGCATTAATACTTCAGGTTTCTATTATAAAACTTGACTTATGACCTGCTTGCTAACCTCAGGGTATAGACTTCTCATTGTCTCCATGTAAGCCTCCTTTATCCTAAAAGGAAGTCTTTTAATGGTGATCTTTAAAATGGAGCCTGAAATGATAAGCTTCTATGAATTAAATTCAGTATTTACTTTGAACCCAAATACCACTTTATGATTAAATATTATTAGTGGATATATGTATAAGCCCAAATTGGAGATTCTAACCTAAACACTTGAATACACCCCAATCGTAACTTACTCTATCCCTTTAAAAACATAAGATAAAAATAATTTGGAATTCAGTACACATTACAAACAATGATTGTGGAAGCTGTTAACTGTTTGCCCATGATGAGGAGCTTGCTGTCACTTTTAAGAATCACCTCTGCCTCAGTTTTTATTTTGTTGGGTTGTGTTACATGCAACATTTTACTGCTTAGAGAGTCTCAAATTTTTGGAATCCATAATTACTTTTAAATGCTTTATTGTGCATGTTAACATTACCCTATAGTGAGAAATGATGCTGTCCTGTGAATTAGAAAAGCATACAGCCAGAATTATATAGAGACTATTAGAAGGCAAATGGCCTCAAAGTAAGGTCATGTTAGGCAATTTTTTGTCCCTCCCCCCAAGAAAATCAAACCTTGTCTCACTGTATGTATATTTCTCCCCAATTCCTCAAATGAGATATTGTGTTGATTGTTTGGAACATTCCCCTGGCTGCTGGATGTCAGGGAGTTGCTCTTTGTATGGACACTTGGGCCCACAGAGGAGGAGACCATCAGGAAGCTCATCGTTTCCCCCAGTGTAAGAGGCGGCTTCAGAATATCTGAGGAGAAATGGAGTAAGAGATAATGGCGTTCCCCCGTACTTTCTGCAGCCCCTTCATATTTGAAGGAGGAGTGTTGGCTCAGAGAATGACAGACTGGAGAGTATGCCAGAGCATGGCAGAGCTTGTCAGCTCTGTATGCAAAATGGTCAAAATGGCAGTTTCAAAGAGGTAGGTGTTAGTTCTTGAAAGTACCCTACTTTAGAAGTAAAAGGGAAATAATCAGGGAAGCTATACGAGAAGTGGCATGAACGAAGTTGTTATTGCATCATATTCCTAATAAGACAGATAGTTCGATATTTGAGTTACACTGCTTAGTGAAACCGGAACAGAGCAACTTAAGAGTTTTATAGGCATGGTAGCAAAGACTTAGCTTCAGAAACATATACAGATATGGTATAGATATACTAATTTATTAATTGGAAGAAAACACATTCGAAGAATCAAGTTAACTTTATATGTGTGTATCTAGTGCTGCTGTAACAGAAATACATCAAGTGGATGGCTGATGAAAGGGGAATTTATTTTTTTCCCCACTTTTTAAGCATAATCGTTGGACACACTTTATTTATGTGCATTAAACACTCTTTCAGACGATGTTATACTTTTTTTCTCTCTTTTTACAAATTATTTTATTCGGGGCTCGTACAATTCCTATAACAATCCATACATTCATCCATGTGTCAAGCACATATGTACATTTGTTGCCCTCATCATTCTCAAAACATTTGCCTTCTATTTTAGCCCTTAATATTAGTTGCTCATTT
>NW_022105611.1:6290642-6292663 GCF_000313985.2 Echinops telfairi | reverse complement strand
GGTTCCCCCTTTCTACTCCACATTCCCTTCACCCTCCAGGCATCGCCCCTCTCACCACTGGTCCTGAAGGAGTCATCTATCCTGGCTTCCCTGTGTTTCCAGTTGCTATCTGTACTGATGTACATCTTCTGGTCTAGCCAGATTTGTAAGGAAATTTATTTTTACACAGTTTACGGTGCTGGGTGCCGGGGAGAGCTATCTGCCTTTGTAGGCTCAGGAGGAAGATTCTGAGTCCATTTTCATGGAGCGAGGCATCTCTTTTCCTATCTCTGTTTGCTTGTCTTCCTCTGCTCCTCTTATTATATCTTGTGAGTGACTCCAAACACAACTCCACGAATACTGCCATATTACCATCATAAAGACAACCCATCTTGACTGGAATTATAATCTCAAGCAAAGGTTTTAGGATTCACAGCACACGTTTTGAGGGGACTCAGTTTATTCCTGAATAATTTAGCATTTTAGTGAATATCTTCTTAATCATTGGTGCATTCCCATTAATCAAAATCAGAAGCCACAGATTTCCAGTTGTAGACTGTGATCTTCAGAGTCTACTTTAAGTAATTAGGATGTTCTTTGCTGATGTAAAGAGCTCTGGTAGCACAGTGGTTTACAGTGGGCTCCTGACTGGAAGATCAGCAGTTGAAACCACCAGGTGTTCCATAGAAGAAAGATAAGACTTTTTATTCTTGTAATAATTTAAAGTCTCAGAAAATCACAAGGGCAGTTTTATTATCTTTTAATAACCAAAAACCAAACTCACTGCCATCAAGTCGATGCTGACTTATAGCGACCCTATAGGACAGGGTGGAACTACCCTGTGAGTTTCTGAGACTGTAACTGTTTATAGGAGTAGAAAGCCCTATCTTCTCCCTGGGCACTGCTGGTGGTTTTCAACAGCTGACCTTGTGGATAGCCGCCCAGCCCCTAACCACCAGTGTTCCTCTTCTCAGCCCCATAGGGCTTGTATAAGTTAGAATTGACTCAATGGCAGTGAGTTTGGGGTTTTTACATTTTTTGTTATTCCAATTTATTGTATGTTCTAATTTATTTTTAATGGAATTAAAATGTTCCCTTTATAAATTACCAGCTGAGCATGTATACTTGTAATTTAGTTGTGACAGGCTATATCTAACTTTTAGAAGAAGGATGTGAAACAAGGTCAGCACAAAGTCAAGTCTAATGACGTGAATGTCAGATAGGCCTCCACTCTCCAACTTTTCTGACACTCTATTTCTCTGTTGGAGTCAATAATTTGTTCACAGAACATACTTGTGATTGTATGGTTTATTAGGGAAGTGCCAGGGTACAGGATCAAGATCAACTTGGAAATAACAATATAATTCAGGAGCTAGGATATAGTTCCTAATCTGTACAAGCTTCCAGTCAAGAACAGCTCTCAGCTCTCTCTAGGCCATGTCTGTAGATGAGCCTTGCCTTGGCTGTGCCCTCTGCCGGACCTTTTCTTGCCCGTGTCCCACAGGCATGTAGCTCCTCTCTTGGGTTGGGTTTGCCAGCTGATGGGTCTTCTCTGGGCCTCTGCCTGTTTGGACAAGTGTTATAGCTCTTTACCTTTGTCAACAAGTGCCTTAAGGCAAGCTTCCTGTGGAAAAGCATTCAGCTCTCTCTTGCTCTGTAGGTTAGCAAGCCTACAAGCAGCCCCTTCTTGATGGTTGCCTGGTTCCCACCTGCTTGTAGTGCTACCTCCATTTCTTTGCTACTGGACTCCACTATGGTTGCTGCTGTCTCCATCACTCTCTTTCTTTCACCTGTATCTAGCGGGTTCTCAGCTCATGGACCGTAGATCAAAAGTACACATCACACTCCAGACTCTTCTTGATTGTGAAGCCCCTGTTCCACCTTTTTTAGTTTGGTTCTGATAAGCCTAGTAGGTTGGCAAAACCAGATCCTGTTCTATAATCATGACAGTTTTTTTTAATCGTTTTATTAGGGGATCATACAACTCTTATCACAATCCATACATACATCAGTTGTGTAAAGCACATTTGTACATTCATTGC
>NW_022105611.1:6287109-6289521 GCF_000313985.2 Echinops telfairi | reverse complement strand
TATCTTTCCCCAAAGAGGTGAGCATTTCCAATCTGCCGGCTGCTCGTCAGTTGAAAGATGAGGCAGTTAGCTTCCTTGAAGTTTTGCCGCCTGGGAAACCCTAGGGAGTACTTCTGTTTGTTCCTGTAGTGTTGGAATGAACTAGATGGAAGTATTTTATTCATTAAAAGTGTCTTTTAAAAATCCATTGCTTTTTATTTGTAGTAGCTTTTATATGCTATTTGTATTTGGTGTTTATTTTCCCCATATTAGCTGTCAGATAAACAAGCACAGCATTTCAGTGGTATAGAGCAACAAGCAAGTTGACTGCACCAGCTCTGTTCACACTGTGTATCTATCTGTGTGTCAATTGGGGTAGCTCTGCTGCACCCCATGTGTTCATTTTGAGGCTGAAACTGAAGGGCAGCAGCTATGGAGGGGGACGGTCTTCATGACAATGTATGAGATTTGTTTTCACTACTATCATCTCTAAAATATTGATATATATGCATATACATATGTATTCCTTAAGTACTTTGTTTAACACACATAAATAGCCTCTCATTTACCAAGAGATTTTCTTTGCTTCAGAGTTTCCTCGCTGGAGTTCTGAGTTGTTTTTGTTATTTAAACCATGCTTATATGATAATATCTTTCCAAAGCACTTAGCTCAGTTGCAATAGTACCAACCTTGTTTCCCTTTTTGGTTTATGTAATATGTAAGTCAGTTACATAATTACATTAACAAGCATAACTGACACAAATACATTTGGGACAAAAACAGCTGCTTTTTGGCAAGCATGTCCCTCAACAATGTGAACAGAAGGGTGTGTCATCTTTGGGAGTGCTGTTTTTATCTTTAAGCCATCGATGTGAGCATTGGAATATTTTGCAGAGAGGAAGTAATGAAACTAAGCTAAATTTGAGTTACTAAATATAATATCTTAAATGGAAATCAGATAAGCAAACTTTTACTGTAAACAGTACATTTAAAAAATAAATACTAATTCTTACTTTATGTCTACTTTATTCATCTTTACTCTTTTCTACATTCTTTAAGGATTTGTTTTCCTTTGCCTTAAAGCTCTCCAGATTTGATTCCTAAAAACCTCCCTCTTTGTTACTTATCCTAGTAGAGCAACACCTTAAAGACTTATTATTTCTGTGAAAAGCAGGTGATATATTTGACACACTGATTTGACATCTTGATTTTTATGTATCTTGGCTTAAAAATATGAGATTCAGTAGCTCATGGTTTGTGTGAATATTTTTTACCTATTAGTTTATTTTATATCTTGTAAAATTTTCTAAACAAATATTGTCCTTTAAAGTTATTAATATTAATAACTATTTCAGGGGCATCATAGATTTTCAGAGTTGGAAGCAAAGTAGACATTATGTAATGTAGCATTACCACTTTAATATCACAGAAATGAAATCTTCCAAGAATATTTATAATTCACGATCATAGCAGCAGCTAATAATGGAGTTATAATTTTGAATAATTTGGTAAGCTTAAACTAGCATAAATTATTTCAAAACAATTATTATTTGAAGGTTATATGAGAGACAGGTTGTATTGTGAAATACCACCTCATGATTGTTGCTGTTAGATGCCATCTAGTCTCTTCCAGCTCATCGCAGCCCTGTAGTGTACTACAGAACCAGGAACTGAGATCGCTGCGCCATCCTCACTGTGGTTTCTGTGTTGAGCCCGTTGTTGCAGCCACTCTCTCAGTCCTTACCCTGAGGATCTTCCTTTTTCCCTCTGACGCTTTTCCAAGCATGCTGCCCTTCTTGAGGGACTCGTTCCTCTGATACAATGTTCAAGTGTCAAAGTTGTCCGTCCTCCCTTCTGTATATGTATTCTGATATTCTGGCTGTATATCTTCCAAGACTGATAGATTTGTTCATTCTTCTGGAAGTCTGTGATGTATTCAGTATTTTTTGCCAGCACCATTGTTCCTGTGCATCAATTATTCTGCAGTCTTCCTTACCCGTTGTCCGGCTTTCATGTGCAGAGTAGGTGATTGCAAACACTGTGAAGGGGCCAGAGGCGCCTTCATCCTCAGAGTAACATCTTTAAAGAAGTCTCTGTACCAGATTGGCTCCATCCAATATATAATTTCATTCCGTTATCGCTGTGTCCATGTGTAATTTTTGTGTTCTTAAATACTACATGATGACAAGAGCCTTTATGAGGGACGTTAAAGTTTCTGTCCTATTCCTCCCCATCCTCCTTTTTCTTCTCAATTTTTCTTCCTCTGTCCTCAGTTTTTCCTTTTGCTTTTTACCATGATATATACTGTCAAGGAAATAAGTAGTAATGCAAAGAAGTACCTCACAGTATCCATGTCATGTGTGACTGACATTTTAGAATGGAATTAAATTCCTTATGCATTATTAGTAATTTCTTCTGAAGAGGAAGAATTC
>NW_022105611.1:6278005-6286356 GCF_000313985.2 Echinops telfairi | reverse complement strand
TCCAAAGTGATTTTTAAGCAGAAAATTTACGGTTTTGTTAAAGCTATGGATTACTTGAGATTTTATAATATGCACCTTAAATTTGATTATAGATTATAAGCTTTACATTCTTATTTTTCAAATCAAATTGGCCACAGTAATACTAAGCTACAATTAGAGTTTCAATTTTTACATAAAGTAGAAATTGATTGTTACTAACAGCTGTTGTTATAAAATCGATAAATTAGAAAATCCCTGTGTCTCAAAACATTATCTTTTTCCCTTTTTATGCCAACTGAATTTCACTTCTATGTAACTTCAACAGTAAAACAGTTTCTTCTTGTCCCATAAGTAAATTAAAGAAGAATCATTAGTTTGATCATATTTACATTATATAAACTTCTGTTTTGTTGAAATAAAATTTTCCAACTATAATTGCTTTGGATTTAACAGTTTTTACTGATCAGCTGGTTTGGTCTTGACCTCTCCCCCTCTTTGTAGCCTCGCATATCTGAATTTGTTCCTTGATCTTTCCTGTTGAACTTTGTGTTTAAATTCAGCACGTCTATTCCTTTCAGTACTCACTTTTCAGTTTTTTTCTTCAGCTCTTAGTTATGAGATGTCAGGAGGCATATCCCCTTATCTACATGGTGGGAAGAATTTTTGAGACAACATATTTTCTTTCAAGAACTAATTTTAGTTACATTGTAAAATATTTTTAAAAATACTGTACTCCAAATAGAATCTTTCTGTCTTCTCACTTCTAATATCTCCCTATAGGACACAGTGAAGAAAGTCCTATTCCTGGGAATGTTATGTAAATACATACCCAGAAAATTTGCATATGTATCTTATCCAAGAGTTGGAAAATGGATAGAATTTTTAACAAAGAGAGTCACAAGGTTGGTGCTGGGACAGATTACACAGGCAGAAAATATTTAGAGGTGAGGGGACTGCAGAACTATATTTGCATAGTTAAAAAGAAAGAAAGGAAGGAAGAGAAAAAAAATTTTTTATCCACTTAGTCCTTCTACCACTACCTTTATTCTTCCTTTTAATACCCAAATTTCTTAAATCGGTTGTCTACACTCTCTAGTTAGCTTTCTTATATACCACTACAATGATTTCCTCTGGTTACACCTCTGAAATTGATCTTCCTGAGGTCACCCACAACACTGTAAATACATCTTAAAGGACTCTTTTATACCCTTCACTTACAAGGTCTCTTAACTACTTGTGGTAGCCTGACCACTTCCCATTTCTTAAAACACTCTTCCCTTTGTTGCCCTGAAATGACGTGGGCTTGTGCTCTCTTCTCTCTTTCTCTTTCTCTCTCTCTCTCCCTGCCTCCCTTCCTCCTCTCTCTCCTGGCTCAATGTTGAACATAAAATTAACCAATCAGACTGCTTCTCAGTAATGCCATATTTAAAAAATCAGCCCTTTGTATTTGATTTTTTGTACAGATTTATTAATTTGTATTACTGTGTGAAATCCCCCACCCCCCAGGTTAATTGGCTCTACCCTCAACCTCCTGCCCTGTAAGGATTGGTACCACTTTGCCACTGTTTATTTATATCAGTAATTTTATGTCATATTTCCTGTGACCTTTAACTTGTGCTTAGCTGCATTTTGGATATGTGAGTACCTATTGTTAAGGGTGGTGCAGCAGAAGCATTAAAATCACACTACTCTGGGTTTTTAATTTTATTTTCACCATTTATTAGTTGTAGCTTCTTGCAGTATATTTAATTTCTTGGAGTAATTAAGATGTTATTTATATATATTTTTCTCTGATTTCAAAAGTACATGTTCAAAATATAGGTGCAGATGTAATAGCAATAAATACATAGGCTATAGAGCTTGCTTAGATTATACAACCAGTGAGATGGAATAGGATTTCACATGCAAACTTCTTAATCTAAATTATACATTATTCCATCTTCACGAGGCATGTGGTCATTGGGGCATTTGAAATGATTGTTTAGAAAATTTTTCTACATTTCTAAATAAAGCATCACCTTGAATGCCTAATAAAAATACACATTTCTGGACCCCACATTATACTGATGTAACATGAATTTCCAGGGGAGGAGTCTGTGACAATTTATTTATTTAAAAGATCATGTTATTGGGGGCTCGAACAGCTCTTCTAAGAATCCATACTTCAATTGTATCAAGCATGTTTGTACCTATGTTGCCACCATTATTCTGTAGTCAGGTAGAACTGACAATGATTTTCACTCTTCTGTCTCCTGGTTTATCTTCAACAAGTTTATTTAATACCTTTGGTTCTGTTTTCTTACTGGCAAAATTGACATAATAATGCCTTCTGATAATATCAAGATGGGAGAAAATGTATCCCATTTACCACTGAGTGAATTTTTGGGGAGTGGATCACCAGGTCTTTCTTCTAAGATGGCTCTGAGTGGACTCAGCCTTCCTGTTAGCGACCAATCACCTTGACCATGTGTACCATTCAATGTCTCCACTGTATAGCTTAGTTATACCAATTGATCCCAGTTCATTGTGACTCCATATGTTGCAGAGAACTATGTTCCATGAGGAGTCCCACTGCTATTGATTTGATTCTAGCTCCTAGGATTTCCAAGCCTGCAAATCTTTATAGGAGCAGACAGCTTTATTTTCTCTGGCAGAACAGCGGATGGGTTTAAACAACTTAATACCTAACCCACAATGCCACCAGGGCACCTTTTGTCTAGCATAGGTCCCGAATAAATAATAGATTAGATTAAATTTCTTATCTAATCAATCCATAGTTTAGTTATCATATTCATGTTTATAAATAAACGAAATTTAATATTATATATTCTTTGTGGTACATAATGACTTATATATTTGAATAGGTGTTAGGCCTGAAATCCTTCAGTGAATTAGAGTCCTGTTTGCATCTGATAACTAAAAGTTATTGGTAAGGCAATCTTTATATAAAATCTTCGTTATCGTATATTTGAGAACTGCTTGCTGCCTTGCTTAAAGTTTTCTGAAATTGTTGCCATTAGATTAAAGGACAGTATTCAGCCAAAATAGCAGCACAGGTTGAAAAGCCCATGATTGCACACTTGGTCTAATCTATGTAGTGAGACTTTGTTTGAATTATTAGACTTGTAGCATTGACAAAAAAAAGTCTGTCGATTTCATCATAGCAAATTGAAACACTTAGAATGAAAAACAAACTGAAGCTCAGCCTTAGAGAGTCTGGTTTTATTTTGGAGTAGTCATATAACATTGTTTATGGATATTATACTGTACGTGAGTGAGACAGCTTCATAATCAGAATTTTTTATTTATAATTAAGCCCTTAGCATATGAAGTAGTAGTGCCTTATCTCTAATTTTGATCCATCTAAAGTAATATTGTAGTAAAGTTCTTATAGTAAGGTTCTTATAACCAAGCCATTATATTAATGGTGTATTAAACAGGACTCTATAATAAATGGAGTAAACAATAGAGTGCTATAAATATTAAAAGATATCATTCTTTAAGAAATTTATAATAGAAAACACATGGGAAATCCAAGGATTGATGAGATTTGCTTTATAAAGGGATTGATAGTATTTAAATTATAACTTTAAAATTTGTTAGCTTACTGTGAACTTTCCTTTATTGCTGCTTTTGACTTTTGGTAATAAATAATATCTTATAGTGAGAAAAAGAAGAAAATACTCCCTGACTCATTTTTTAACTAGAACAAAATTAAGGGCAGTTTATAATCTTTATTTCCCTTCATTTTCTTTTTAATAAAATCTATATATTTTTAAAATGCAATTGTTTACCTTCATTTAACATGAATTTTATTTAGACTTATACTTTAATATGTCCAGTGATAGTATAATATGGCTGAAATTGTGCTTAAATCTTATTTTCTTCAATAAAATAAAGGAATTTTTGTTTTTACAAGATAGCCATGGCACTTGCCACAAATATGCATTTATTTGAAAAACTACATTCCTTAAAAAATAATCTAAGATAATTTTTCCTATTATTTAGATAATAAAATATAAGTATTATAGTAGTTGAATAAGAAAGAAGATCTATCTTTGTTGATGTTCAACAACTTCATTGCTGAAGAATCAAATTATATAGAATTTCAGTGAACATCTGAATGCACATGTATTATCTGGAAAACAGCCAGTTGTAATGTTCATTAATTATCTGTAGAGAAAATCTTTCACACTTAGATCAACTCTTAAGAAGGAAGAAATTTAGAGCTAGAACAAATAATATTTAATGCTCATTTTATAAACCAATAGTGAGAAATCCAGGCAGAAGCCAAGAATTGTACTCCTAAGCATCTGGTCATGATAGTTTTGGAATCTTTACACTGATGATATATCTTTGTTATGACTTAAGAGTATTTCCTGGCACTCATTAAATAGGTATGGAAGCGAATTCTTCATCAGAGCATTCTCTTATCATCAGTTAAGATTACTGGACCCTTCATCCTGAAGGAGAAAAGAATGGTTCTTGTGAGGGCTCCAGGGAGCTATTGTACACAGTTTTCATATAAATGCATCATTTTATTCTTTAGCTTTTTCTATTATGCCAGTGAATAAGAAAGTGATAACTGTTTATTTCATCTTGATGCCACTCTTCATATTATCTAGATTGAATTTTGATCAGAGGTTGGAAGATTTCAGGAAAATAATTGATATTTGTCATTTATAAAATACTCAGTTATTCTCTTAAAGACATATGTAGCTGAATCAAATGAAATTTTGTTCTAATATTTAGAGAACATGAAAATGCACATTCATGTAAATAGTTCTAAGATGGCACACATAGACCATCAAGTAGTAATACATTATCTCTGAGCCACCAACAGGGATATTACGGTATCTGAGAGTTCATTGCGTCCAGTTTGGTCACGTTACATTGCTGCTGCTTGGCACTGCTGAGTCAGCTCCGACATTGCGACCGGACGTCCAGCAGAAGGCAACAGGCCCTGTCCTTGCTGTTGTTAGGCTCGAGCCCAGTAGTAACCGCTAGAGAGAAAGGATCAGTAACAGTACTTGCATCGATGGGCTTCATTTCCCATGGAGCACCTTTCTTGTTTACTCAGTGTTCCTTGGGAGAGTGAGAATGACATTTAAGATTTCTTTCTTGTTTGTGTTTAATGAGGAATAGTATCCTGAACTAGCGTTTGGAAATATAAACTCATAGTTAAAAGGTTTTATTGAAAACCTTTCTGTTTATGAACAAAGATTGAATCATTTTCATGAGTCTGAGTAAGAAGAAAAGAAATATTTATTTTGAGGATAAGCCAATTTATATATTGTTGGACATAGCACAGACCACCCAGGCCTGAAGCCTACTGTTTATAGTTAAGAATCTTAAATCTACATATGGTCTTGATGAGCAAGAGCTATCCTTGGTCCAACCAGAAAGTTTGGAGTCTACAAAGAGTAATAATTCCATTCTCTCCCCCACCCGTCTTGGCAAGTAAATTGTCAAGTGGATTATTTCATTCTATAGCAAAACAGATTCTTTGGATTGTAGTAATATTAGCATTGCAAAACTTCATCTATCAAAAGACTAGTATTTAATATTATTGAAAAACACCAGTTTATATACATGTATGAGTTATGCTTGTGTATGTATGATATAATTTATAGCAAAGTTGTGCTAGCTTTTCTGTGTATAAAATTTATGGTTTTAATGGAATATCAATTTTTCTTACCTAGTCATTAAATTTTAGAGTTCTTCAAGGATTGCTTGTGGGCATTCTTGTGTTTCTGGGTATTTTCACTTTCAAAGGTGTACCCTATGCTCCTAGCCTAATCACACCAAATGTCAGAAGGAAGAAAGAAAACATGAAACAAACCATCAGACATGAATTTCCTCAACTTCCCATCGGGAAGCCATGTGCGCCAACTTTTATGTGTGTCCACATCAACTTAAAGACAAGTGTGTTTGTTTTCTATAAGGAAGACAGTTCTACTCTGTGCTATAAGGGCTCTATGACTCAAAATCAACTTGATGGCAGTGAAGTTTGTTTTTTAATTAAAGAGGGTCAAGCGATACACTGATAACTGACAGCAACAAAGAGTTTGGTGAGGATGGTGATAGATTGGAAGAAATATGAAGTTAGTGAATCTGAAATCTCTTAAGAGATCAAAGGATCTGCATGGGAATAGTTCAGTGGTCTGAATGTGAGCTGTTCGAATAAATGATTCTGAAGCATTTAACGTGACCAGATTCTGATATTATCTGTGGGAGTTCGAGAGCTGAAGTGCAGTGGAGTTTACTCACTGGCAATAAAAAGGATCATCACCCACGGTTATTAATATCACCCAGTGTGGTGAAAGGATATAACCGTGACACATGCCTTTCCTGATTTTAAACCACGCAGTATTCCCTTCTTCAATTAGAATGACTGCCTCTTGATCTCTTTACAGTTTCCACATGAGCATAATGAAGTATTCTAGAATTTCCATTCTTCTCAATGTTGTCCATAGTTGGATATGATCCACACAGTACTTGTAATCACACAGAAGCATTTGTCTATATCAAATTTGAGTATTAGACTCTGCATGTATTTGAGGTATTCTCCTTAGATTAAGTAATTTCATATATATATATATATACATATACAGTATATATATACACATATACAGTATATATACAGTATATATATATACTGCTAAGCAGAGATAATGAAAGAACTAAATTATTTGCCCAAGGTCATCTAGCTTAAAAGTGTCCCAGCCAGGATAGGGCCTGACTCTCCAGCTTTTCTGTTCCTAACTACTAGGCTATGTGTTGTCAAGAAGAATATAACCAATAAAAATAAGACTTTCCCTTTTCTATATTCTACCTAGTCATATGACCATATTACAGGAATTATAGTCTCTTGGGTAGCAGCATTCTAAGCCAATAATCAGGCTTTAATTAATGGTAAAAAGAGAATTTGGCTTTTGGAGCTAGATAACAATATGTCAAATACCATGCTTGATATCCATTTCCTTTCATAGTGATTTATATCAGCATAATTTGAACTGAGCATTTAAATGATTGACAGATAAGAAGACAGGTTAGAAAAACAGCAGAATAGAATTTCTTGCCAATTATGGCATATATACACATATCTATTATGTTCCAGTGTCCAATATGTATAATTGGATAGTGGACACTGGAGTGATATATTTGTTATAGTTTTTAATTAGTGTTAGTATACTACTATAAAGTTATAAATAAACTCCAATTATACATCCATATAAATATTTGTTACATTATTTATCAATGGACTGCAAGTTAATGAAATAGGCGAGTGAGTGCTTAAGCTAAAGTTTGGAAGAACAAGAATGTCATTTTGAGGACTAAGGTACCCTGATCCAAGCCATGGTATTTTCAATCACTGCGTATACACGTGGAAGCTGAAAATGGAATAAGGAAGACTGAAGAAGAATCTGTGTGTTTGAAATGTAAGGCTAGTGAAAAATATTGGACTGTCAGAGGAAAACATATACCTGTGCTGGAAGAAGCACAGCAAGAATCTCTTAGAAAGGCGATGGTAAGACTTTGTCTTATGTAGTTTGAACGTGTTATCAGGAGAAACACTCACTGCCCTCAAGTTGGTCCTGCCTCACTGCAACCCTATAAGGAAAGGGTAGAAGTGCCCCTGTGGGTTTTAGACTGTTAACTCTTTGTGGGAGTAGAATGCCTCTTCTTTTCCGAGTGGAGTGCCTAGTAATTTCAACCACTGAACTTGAAGTTAGCAGCCCAACGTGTAACTCCCAAGCCACCAGAGCTCCTCTCAGGAGAAACTAGTCCCTGGAGAAGATATCATGCTTGGTAAACTAGAAAGCGAGCGGAAAAGAGGAAGTCCCTTGATGAGACAGATTGACACAGTGGCTTCAACATCAGTTCGAGTATAACCACAGTTGTGAGGATGACACAGGACTGAGTAGTGTTTCCTTCTGTTGTACATTAATAAGGCCACTGTGAGTTGGAACTGAGTTGATGGCACCTGACAGGTCCATGAAATACAGCATTTTTCAGTTGTATTTCCCTGTCCTGAATGGGGGAAATGAAAACGTTCCTTCTGCCTGTTTCATTAATATAGGAATGTATTAAAAGATTAAGAAACTTTGTTGGCACAAGATTAAGTTCTCAGTTGCAAACTGAAAGGTCAACTGTTTGACCCAGCCAGCGGATCCATGCACAATGACCTGTGATCTCCTTCATTTTATTTATTTATTTATTTGGGGCTCATACGGCTCTTACCAAAATCCACACATACATCCATTGTGTCAAGCACATTTGTACATTCATTGCCCTCATCATTCTCAAAACATTTGCTTTCCACTTAAGCCCCTGGCATCAGGTCCTCATTTTTCCCCTCCCTCCCTGCT
>NW_022105611.1:6270471-6276173 GCF_000313985.2 Echinops telfairi | reverse complement strand
GGCTATGTGGTCCTCTCTGTGGACTGGCTGCTCTAATTGGGATCATTGTCCTCAAGGCCTGGTGGGCCAGGATGTGCTCCAGTCTCTCCTCCTCCCCCTTCATCTGCTCCCATGTGCTCCGATCAGATATGTCCCTCTCCTGGAGCTGCAGATTCAATGCCATCTTTTGAAATAAATTCTTCTGGGGGGAGGGGCCTCCTTCACTTTAAAACTCAAAATAAAACCCTCTACCTTCGAGCTATTCCAACTCTTTGTGACTCAATGGGAAAGAGTCGAACTTCCCCATAGGGTTTTCAGAGGAAGTCACTGGGGTTGCTGACCTCAAGATCAGCAGATGATGCAGAAGGATGAAAATCTCTGCTCCCTTAAAGACTTACAGTCTCAAAATCCTAAATTCTATTTGGTCTAATAAGGCCACTAGGCATCAGAATCAACTTGATGGCACTTGAATTTTGTCTGCATGTGTGCAGAAAATAGCTCTTTAGCCCTTTGTAGGTTAGATGTTAGACTACTAACTGCAAGTTCAGTGGTTCAAATCCACTAGCTGCTCTGCAGGAGAAAGTTGAGGCTGTCTATGTCCTATATAGATTTACAGTCTCTGAAACCCTATGTAAGGGCACTATGAGTCATAATCAGATGATAGTAGGTTTGGTTTGGGTTTAGTCTTTTTTTAAAGAATGAAGGACAATATATCTGATTCCATGTTAGTTTTGGAGTTTTATGTAGAAAATGTATTTTGGAGGAAACTGATTTATTGGGAAAGTACATTTTTTAAACTTAAAATAATAAACTTCAAATAATTATGTAAACTTATTGTTTTATTCATAGCTGAGATTTCAGGATTGATTTGGTGATGTATAAACATGTTTATGAATGTAAAGAATTTGATACATGATATGCAGTACTATGATTTTGGTCTACTTTTCTATTGAGCAATATACTGTATGGTAGAGGATAGCTAAGTGAAATTTGTTTCATTTCAGAGGAGATTACATAACTACTCTTTTCTAAAGATCGTCAGAATATAATTATGTGATAAATTCTTATACACTTTGTGTAACAACTCTCACATTTTATATGACTTAAATTTTATTAACTTGTTTAAGAATTTGAACAAGAATGGAACAGCCTTCAATATCCCTGTTTTAAGAGTGTTTCAGGAATAAAATTTTGCCCTTAAGGTCAAGCATATTGAATGGACTCTGAGGGTCATGAAGTTAACAGAGAATTCTATTTTGTCTCCTGTTTGCTATTGGAGTTTTTCTCTTGCTACACAATTAGTAAACTCAGTTTACCAGTGGTGTTAATGTTCGTTATTTGGTTTGTCACTTGCGGAAACTAGATTACAACTTTTGAGAGTGGGTTTGAGTCAAAGGTTTATTTTGTGTATTTAAGCTGGATTCCACCTGTTTGAGATTTTTCTCTGACAAGTCTGGGGCATTTAGATGGCAAAGACAGTTCTAATTACAATGCCTAGCCTTTTCTTTCTTTAGTTCATTTTTTTTCTTTAGATAATTTTACTTTCCCTTTTAAAATTACAATATTTTTAAAAACTTGGTGTACTGATAGAATCATAAATTATTTTTTCTTAAAAGTGTCTTGTTTTATAGAAAAATCGTTTATATTAAAAAAACTTGTATATTTCAGAAACTATCTCTAAAAAATGTCTGTAATATATAATAAAAGAATTTGCCCTGTTCTAAAGTACAATCTCTCCGTACTTATTATCTTATTTAACCTTCCCGTTAATTTTTTTTTTTTAATGTAAAGTAACTTTCATTAGTGGTACACACTTTTTGTGAGCTTTATTGCAGCTATTCTCTATTAAAAAGTACATTTTACTGATACACAACAATGTAA
Organism: Echinops telfairi; assembly: GCF_000313985.2. NCBI lineage: Eukaryota > Metazoa > Chordata > Mammalia > Afrosoricida > Tenrecidae > Echinops > Echinops telfairi. Next base: position 6,274,313 of record NW_022105611.1, on the reverse strand, counting down.
TCAGTGCTTTCTATTTTAGTCATAGATTTTTAGCAGTTTTACATACAGTTTTTTACCTGGATGCCTTTTGACACCTTTTCTACTTAGTATTAAAATTAAGTTACACATTCTTCATAATTTATAAAATTTAAAAATTCTATCAATTTCTACAAAAGTATCAGCTATTATTCTATCAGTTGTCTTTCATAAGTTTTTTTTAAAAGAAACTCATATTTTCTTACATTCAGATCATCTGTACTTGAAGAAAACCTGTAAAATCTTTGTGAATTTTCTCATGAGAATTCTCAGTTATATGTCTCATAGAATTTGTTCTGTCAAGTTACATGTTATTTTAATTGCTGTTGCTAGTTCGGACATAGTCACCTTATGTACAACGAGCATATCACTAGGTCTTTTTCATGTGGAGTGGCTAGCTGACCATTTCTAAAGCCCGTCAAGCACTTAACCTTGTTGCTATCAGGACTGCTTAATCTTTACACACATGTTGACATAAATGCAATAAATAAGTGGGAATATTTTCATTTTTCCCCATTTGGGAATAGGACGTCCAAGTAGAATATACCCAATTTCATTAATTCATTGTTGCAAGGTACTATCAAGTTGGTTCTAACTTAGAGCTGCCCTTTGTACAACAGAAAAAACTACCTGGTCCTCAACCATCCTTACAGTTGTTCTGCTTGAGCCCCTTGTTTCAGCCACTGTGTCAATACATCTCTTCAAGGATCTTCCTCTTTTTCATTCACCTTCTATTTTATTTATTTATAAAGGCATTTGTTGTCTTTATTTAAAACGTTTAAAACAATTTTATTGGCATATAAATCACATTCCCTACAATTTGATGGCTCAAATATATTGAAACGAGTTGTGCTATTATCATCACAATCAATTTTAGAACAGTTTCATCATTCTTGTACCCACCATTATTAACTTCCCCTAACTCCCAACCTCCCGTGCCATAACCCTAAGGAACTATTTATATAGTTACTATTTCTTTGGACTTAGCTATGTTTGGTTTCATATAAAGAAAATTTTGCAAGAATAACAACGACAACAAAATAAAGCACAGAATAACTTCATTCCGCAAGAAGGTATAAGATAATAGAAATGAGAACAAATTAATGGTTTGGAGAGAAAAAACAAATAATTTCTACCTAACTATATCATCAGTAATCCACTCTCCAAATGCATTCTGTCTAACGATAATACTATTCACATCACTAGTCAATGGTCTGAGGGAGTTCAATGGATGCTTAATCCATGTGGACACTGCAAATGGATTTTGGATGTTCACTGTCCCTGCAAACTAGTGCTCAGAATTTAAGCTCTCATGCTTAAAAATCCTCTGATCTTGGATTTTATCATTTATAATTCTTGGATCACATGGACTGGTGTGCTCCTTCCTTCTGGACTTAGCTGATTCCTCACTTAGATTGCTGCTTGTTTTAAAACAAATCTTTAAGATCCTAGATACCTTCTGATAGCTAGGCATCATCTGATTTCTTCACCACACTTTACTATAGCACCCATATCTTAAGTGATCACTTCATGAGGTCAGGTATTAATAGGACCACATCTAAGAACTAACTATGCTTAGATGTGTGTGTGTGTGTGTGTGTGTGTGTGTGTCTCTTGTCCACCTTAAACGAGCTCTGGTGTTGTACTGGTTATGTATTGCTGTTAACTACAAGATAAGCAGTTTGAAACCAGTAGCTGCTTTGTGGAAGCAAGGCAAGGCTTTCTATTTCTGTAAAGAGTTAGTTTTGGAAACCCACTGGGGCACTTCTGTCTGTACTCTAAAATTGCTATTAAGTGTGCATCAACTTAATGGCCTTTTGTTGGAGTATTCTCCCCTTTAAAATCACTATTATAGGCTTATTGAGAAACTAGTAACCTCCATAAGACATTTGGTAATTCTAAATAATAATATCATTAATCTAACCAATGCTATAGGTTTTAAAGTACTATTGCAAAAGGAAAATACATGTATATATATATATATAGGAAAGCTTTTTTTTAGACTAAACTACATGGGATATTCACTTATATAGGTTATAAACTTAAGTAACTGAACACTGTTTAAGAAAGCAATGAGGTTAGACCCAAGGGGGAAAAAATTCAATCACACCCATTTACTAAGGCAAAATTCTAGGACTAAGACAGTCTTAAAAAGCAAAGAAAGTTAAAAATAGCAAGTATAGGGTAGACTTAGGTTGCCAATTATTGGGCAATCTCAAAAGCAAGAGCTGTGAATCAAAGTTCACTGAATTGCAAATTCATGACCTTGCAATAGTAGCTTCTGCCTCTGCTCATACTAGTGTGCATCAGCTTTAATTAAGCCCACAGAAGTGTTTATGAGTCAATAGCAATGGGTTTGGTTTGTGTTTGAGTGTAAACTGCACCAGGTATATGAGGTGAAGTCCAGTGCCCTTAGTGGGGTTTACAAATCACATAATTCTGAATTGGTTGATGAAGAATGTTGTACACTGAAAATGTGAGATTCAGGAAGCGTGTAGCATGTGGCCAGGGTCACTGAGAGTTGCAATGAATCTCTGTAAAAAAATGCTTGATTAGCAAGATAGTACTTGGCAGATTCCCCCACGGGAAATCTCTATAAGTAATGATAAGTGTTTTCCCCGAGGGCAGGTGACCTTCTACTTTACCAAGCAAGATGTCCCTTTCAGGAATTGGTACCTCCTGATAGCATGTATGTAGTATATGACAGGTCATTTGCAGTTCCTTCTACTTGAAGCCTTCTTGAAAATTAACCACCACCATCAAAGAAAATTTCTGTATCCACAGTCTTACCTGCATTTAGGAGCTTTCAATCTCATAACCAGCCCCCTTAGAGATACAATATGGTCAACCTAACTTTCTGTGGATTTCTATGTTGGTTTATATTGTGCCAAGTAATTTTGTAGTACTTTGTATATGTTAATCAATTAAATATCACAACTCTATGAAGTATATATCTTTATTAGCATCCTTTTTTTCCAGAAATAGATACACTGATATTCAGAAAAGATGAAATAACTTGTCTAAGGTCACATAGCTGATTAGTGGTAGAGCCAGGACCTGGCTGTGTGATTGCACATTTAATATATCACTTCATGTAACAATAGAAAAATATGACCAAGAAAATTAGACTTTTCCTTCATTTTTATCCTCCACTTCATATATCCATATAGAATTTGAGCAAATTCATGGGATTGGTCTCATTATGTAGTATCATTAAAAAGAAAAGATTAGGATGGTATTCTTTAGAAAATTATTTAACATCTTTAGGCCATAGTTACTTTTGTATTTATCTACAACTGCATCATCCTATGTGGTATCTATTAGCCACTTACGGTTATTGAGCACATTAAACGTGGCTAGTGCAAAAATAGATGTGCTATAAATGTAACACACATTTTGAATATTTGTATGAAAAAATGTAACTATCCCATAATTCTTTCATGATTTTTATGAGAACATTAGATATACTGGGTTAAATAAACTATATTACTTAAATTAACTACATCTTAATTTTTTAATAAGGGCTCTAGAAATTTTAAGGTAACATGTATGGCATGGTTTACATTTTTAATTGCAAAGTACCACTCTAGAACGATAAGTTTAGAGATGATCTTCATGGATCCTTACAGTCAGTGTTCTGACAATTCTTGAAACGATCATTCAATCTATCTATCTGTCTGTCTGTCTAGACATTTATAGAAAGTCCACAGGAAGGTTTGGATTGAGCAAACATTCAGTTTCTCAAAGTGAGAATGACTATTCCAGCATACATCAAATAGATGGCATTTTTCTTAGGGGTTTGGGCAGGAACTAAAGCTATATTATGA
>NW_022105611.1:6263865-6267500 GCF_000313985.2 Echinops telfairi | reverse complement strand
AACACCAAGATAGAATTAATGATTGGTCATGAGAGCTATCCTTGACATATCATTGAAACACAGATTTGACCATGTCACTGCTCTGGAGAGTTAGGACTTTTGTCTTGAAGGTAAAGTGCACAATTATCATTGGCATGATCTAGCCTGGGCTAATAGTTCTACATTCTTTCTCCCGGTGTTCATGTTGCAGTCATATTAAACTGAAGCCATGATTTTGGCACCACATTTTAGTGCTTCTAGAATACTATGTAAATTAAAATACTTTTTATGACATAGAATCATTCTTTACTTTTATTTAATACCAATAGAATGGGAGCATATTGACAGTGACTATCCCCTGAACTGGGTAACCTGTGTGCGGTTCATAGTCTACCCATAGTGATCATTTGTGAAATATGCAAATGTATGAAAATGATATGTGAGCAGTAGTTCACATTTGAAATGTGACCTATGAAAGTATGAAAATGAATGTGAGCAGTAGTTCAGCCTACAAACGTTATTGTCTTGCCACTTTTGCTTGGTTATGATTTCTGGTAGAGTGATGAACATGCCTAACAGCAGAATTCTTTTTTTTTTTTTTTTCCTGCTTTTGCCCGATGGGGTTCATTCCGTGTTCACTCAGGGCAGAATGAGCTATATTGATTAACGATGCTCTGTCTCTGTGGGGGCAGCATCTCATCATTCTCTGTTGTAGAAGGTAGTGGTTTTGAAGCCTCCAACTATTGATTCATGGGCCCCGGGCACAGCTCCCAAACTGACATCTTTCCATGTCCATTTCTGTTGCTTGGAGGGCACAAATCCCGAGTCAAGAACACATATATTTTATATTCTGGGTAGATGATAACTAAATACTACAAGTGGATAGCTTTACAATGAGACATTTATTTTATCTTAGGCAAGATATGTTAGTGTACAGAAGCTTAGGCATGAATGTGCAAGCTTGTCAGTCGATTGTCTTACAGTGGGAGGGACTGGTCTCTTGTCAACATCTGTGTGCATTCCTTGGAGATTCCATGAGTGTTGGCATCCGTGTTCCTCTGAGTCAATAAGGTTCCCAGGGCTGGGATCTTGGGTCCCAAGGACACGCTTTGCTCCTGTCTATTGTTTCATGTCTGTTGGCCTCTCTTTTCATGTCTCATAGAAGAGATGTGAAGCCAGCAAAGAATGACTGGGGTAAGGCTGTAAATGTCAGATGCTTCCTGTAGTCTTCTCCAAATGAGCACACTGTCATTGCAAAGACAACCTAGTTCTCTTGAACCTAATGACAAATAATCTTATGAGCATAGTGAATAAGAATGTCTTATAAGTGAGATGGTAAACCAGAAGCAGAACTTAGAATTGGTAAAGAGGATGATCACATACACTTTCCACATGTATGATGATTTCATCCCAAGTTCTCTGACCTGTGCTGGGAGAGAATCTTACAGAGAGCGGCCCATAGGCCTGCAGGGTCATCCTGAGCTCCCGCAAAGCCTCTAAAAGAGTAACCAGATACAGAGGACCCCCGCGATCCTGATAGCAATGCTGAGGAACGGGGAGCCCCAGAAGGGAGAACTTCCACTGTGGCCTAGTGTGCTCAAGCGGGTCCTGCAGCACAGCCATGGAGACTGAGTTTCCACCCAACAGCAAGGTTCTGAGCTGGGAGCACTGGCTCAGAGCAGGCTGCAAGGCAGTGAAACAGCAGAATTCTTGTTCCTGCCTTTTGGACTTAACCCACCAACCAGACCCATTGCTGTCGAGTAAGTGGTAACTCAGCAGTCTTGTAAGACAGAGTAGAACTGTGTCATACAGGCTTCCCAAGGCTGTCAGACTCAGAGATAAATTGCCAAATCTTTCTACTGAGGAGAGCCTGGTGATTTTGAAATTTTGATCTTTACATTGAGTCACCTTGACACTTTCTTTTTTGGAGTTAATTATATAGTGCAACCATTGTTCTATTTCATGTGGGGATTTAAAAAAGTAGCTCCTCTTCCATCATAAGAAAAGATTGGACAACTCTAGGATCTGTTTATGTCTAAAGGTAAATTTATACCAACTTTTGGATGTAAAGAAACTATGAACATTTACATTAAGGATGAACACAGAGTTATTATGAGTTTTGTGGTAACTTACCATATATACTCGAGTACAAGCTGACCCAAATATCAGCCAAGCACCCAATTTAACCACAAAAATTGCACTAAAAATGTGCTGAAAAACTCAGCTTATACACAAATACATATGGTTTTAAAAATATACATTTCTCAAACAGTGTCAAAAAATTCTAGATGTGCTGGAAAAAAAAGAATGAAGAAATGACTCTTCATTTCTTGTAATTACTATAAATGTAGATATTTTCCAGTTACTACACAGATTAAAATTTATTTCAACATATATTTTAGTGACTTCTATGCTGTATATTCTGCTCTAGCTAGGTACTTTAGAGATATAATTTAACTGTAAAATTCCTATATGTTTCAGTGATTACAATAATAGTTCAGAGAGGAAGTGTATGTGTGTATACACATATTTGCACATATAATGTTTGTGTTTATGTATATATTTATAACAATAAGAATCGAATGTTATAGCTGTCTATTTATGAAACCCGTACCAAAAATACTTTTAAGATGATCATCCTTAAATTGAAAAATAAAAGTGTGAAATTCTAACTGATGATAGAATTTGGGGAGAGCACAGTGTTAGATAACTGCAAAGTATAGAAGGCACAGTCCCCAAGAACACCCTTATTTCTTACACTAAGTACAAATTTGGGGTTTCCTAAAGCCACTCGCAGGTCTAATATTTCTCCAGAAGGAATCATAGAACTCCCTAAAAGCTATTCCTCATTGTTACAATTTATTAGGAAAGGATACAGATTACATTCAGCTCAGGGAAAAACACAGAGCACAGCCCAGGCAGGTTCCTACAGAGGAACTTTTGGTGTCATCTCCTGTGGAATCAAGGATACATTTCTCCCCTGTCACCAGTGCATGACACTATGCATGGACAGTATGCCTGCCAGATAAATTCACTTGAGTTTCCAGAGTTTCTATTAGGCCTCTATTATGTATGTATGATTGATTTGCCCACATTGCTGAAACAGGCTTCCAGGTCAACTGATATCCAAAGCCCTCATTCTGTTTCCAATTGTTGGTCTTTCTGGCCAGGCCCCACACGAAAACTACATACCCTGTGACCAGTCCTTGCTCTGAACCACATTTTAGCCTTATCCTGTGTGACTCGTCAGACCCCCATACACACACAGACACCTCTATAAGGCATGGCATTATGAGGGCTGAGAAGTTGAGGGCAAGTCCAGACCTCTCTTATTATACAAGGAAGAAAATGGAATTGTGCTATGAATTTCCTTAAATATTATACATAAATCCATTGATCTTGAACTATCTGACCTATATAGTACATGACGTTATTGTTCAAAAATATTTACTGCTTTTCTTTGTGGGAAGTATTATACTTTCCTGACCTATTATACTTGGCCTTATTGCATTCTTTGGCTAAAGAAATATGAGTAAAGTATTTGATGTTCACTTTTGAGAAGAAGCTTTGAGTTAAAACACAGTTTTCTGAACTCTTTTTTCTCCCTTCTGCTCTGTCAGCAGTTCAACATAGTTCTCCATCACCCTAATACCTTA
>NW_022105611.1:6260310-6262107 GCF_000313985.2 Echinops telfairi | reverse complement strand
TGATCCCCCAATAAAATGATTAAAAAATAAATAAAAGATTTGTTAAAACCAAGAGTGAATTGATTGTTGGCCCCCACCTTTAAGTCTAAATTGTGACCCAGAAATTTCCTTTTGTGCTGATGCAGCTGGTCAAAGTTTGGGAACTGCTGACCTATCCTTTTTTAACTAATACAGCTTGCTTTTTATATTCTTAGAAACTCAAGTTACTTGGCAAATGCTGTCACAACAAAATGTAGGATCTTTATAAATCTTATTCAATAAGTACATTCTATAAACTCATTTAATCCTGGAGCCTAGGCATACACACAAAATACTATAACCTTAAATTTGTTAGAGCATATTAGGTATTATATTAGGTTAGAGCATTATAGAGATTACTATCATTAACCACAGTCAACAAAAAACACAAAAATATGCAAAGACCAAAGGAGGGTTCAAGGAGGAAACACCTGAATCTAATTGTGGGAGAAATTTACCGCTCCTGGTGGGTTTGATAGGCATTATTTTTAAGAAAAGGGAAAAATGGTTGAAGCAGGCATTGCATATAGAAAACCAGGTTAACCAGAGTAAGAGTTGTTAAAAACTGTGAATGTTCTTAAAATGATTACTCATACAGTTTGCTAATGGGAGATAGATGAATGGTAAACAGTTTCAAATTTTTAAGACCAGGTTTTTTATTTGGTATGTGATATACAACACAATGAAGCTTCAATTTAGTACTTTCCTTGATAATTCATGTTTGCTCATGAGGTCCTTTTAGAATTTAAGTTACTAAAGGTGGTGTGCAATTGTCCAGGAAATTCTGGTCAGAGTGCTGTGGAAATTGACTATGGTGAAGGAAATAGCAAGGAGAGAAGCCAAGGTAGAGCCTTGGCCAAAGTCTGTTCTCAGGCAAATCATATTTAGAAAAGAGTACGCCTGGAAACAAGGAACTGCTATCTTTGCAAAATACCAGTTTAAAGATTTATTCTCTTTTCATTCAAGTCATTTGATCGGGATTCCTTTTCTGTATATTTCTCCACACTGAGACCTTCGCAGTCACAGAATTAATCAATTAGAATATACCATGAATTCACTACTATCTGAGGATGTTTGAGAGCCAAACTCTCTCTTGGACTGGTCGCTTCTCCTCTCTGGGATTTGCATTCTTGATATGCCAAATATAATTCTTAACGAATTCCATAATTCCAGTACCACTCTATAGACTAGCAAGATTCTAATATCTTTTTCATATTCTGATATAGAATTCCATGTTCTCAATCTCTGTTATAAAACTGAAGCCTCACTGCCCTCAAGCCCATTCCAACTCACAGTGACCTTATAGGACACAGTAGGACCTGAGACTGTCTTTATAGGAGTAGAAAGCCCACTGAGCTGCTGGTGATTTCGAACTACTGACGCTGTGATTAGCAGTCCAGTGCCGTAACAGTGTACTCTGTTATACATACTACAAATTAAGCTCACAGTATTTTAGAGCAACTAATTTGGAATATTGAAAGTGGAAACTTTTGGGGTGGTGGTGGTGAAAGGTCAGGATACTTTATTAAGAACCCAAATCCCGTAGCCAAGGAGTTGATTCCAACTCATAGAACAGTCTATATTCCCCAGTTAATCAGAAAATAGAATATATTCAAAGAGCTCTTAAAATGTTTTGGTTTTTTTTGCTCCACTACCCAGAGATATTTATGTTAGATTTGAACTCTGATATTAAATAAGCATTAATTTATGAAAAGTATAGCTTAATGTTAAACTTTTAAATAGCTGCCTATTTTGTTCAACATGAAAACCAATTGCTGG
>NW_022105611.1:6243909-6259320 GCF_000313985.2 Echinops telfairi | reverse complement strand
AGGCTCCTTAAGGAAATAGCCAAAGTGCAGGGGTTCCATTCTGTACGATGAAATAAGTGTCCTTTAAACAATTATATCAGATTCAATAATATTTTTGGTGCACTGGGAGAATTCACTATTCAAAGGACTCTTATTGGAAACTATTTTGCAGATATAGTAAGGGCTCATAAAGCAAGCAAAACAACCTCCCCCAAATTTCTTAATTTGTTGCTATTGCAGCTTTATACTTTTGTATGCGTGATGTCTTAAAATAGGAGCCCAGTATTAGTTATCCTGTTTTCTCATATCAAGTGTTATATAAAGGTTAAAACGGAACTCAGTCTATGTTGTTATTCAAATAATAGTAGATTTAATAGGAAAATTGTATATACAAAATCAATACATTTTATTTAAGTCATATACCACAAGTTCTGAATAGCAATTTCTAATAGTTGTTCAACCAGTTGTAATATGTATATGTGAGTGAGACACTGATGATTTTTAAAAATAAAAACAAAAGTTTGAATGCTATTTCCATTTTCCATCTTTTTTGGTATCATTGTGCTATACAGATGTTATTGAAATGTACAGTTTTAGTCAGGTTTCTCGAGGTAAGTTACAATTTAGTACTAAGGCGAGCTTCTACATTTAAAAGTGGGGAAAATAATTAAATATTTTTTAAACAAAATTTTATAAATAACCAGTTTATGTAGGTATGTAAATAACCATTTTAATAGGTACTCTGTTTACTCTGTAACATTTAAATGAATCTTCAATTGTACTTATTATGAAGCATATTTATGACTGGCTTTAGTACCAATGATAAAATAATTAGACAAATCTAAAATTGAAAGGTCTACCAATTATCAGTAACTATGATTCAGAAATAAGTTCATTTTTCATTATTTTCAGGCCTCCAATATCAATTCTAATACTAGAATTTTGGGGCTTTTCTGCTTGAAATTAATTGTTTCACATACTTATTGGATAAAGGAGCTGAACCCTAAAATTAAATGCTTTAGTCAAGATGAGTAGAGACATTATGACTACTACCTATATCCTGCAAGAGTCTTCCCACTGTACCCATTGAAATGAATGAAAACAAAGTAGACAAAAAACGAAACTGGGCCATAGTAACAGAAATATCAACCATCACCAAAGTATAGCAATCACTCTGTTTATTTGAGGGAACTAAATGTAATTTAAGATCAGCAACAGTTTGAATCCCAAATGTTCTTTAAAGAACTACAAATTCCTCTAAAACTTGTTTCCTAGTGACATCTGCTGGTACAAAATTGTAATAAAGATGAAAAGTAGTTCTTAGAAATAATTCCATGGAAATTAACCATGAAAGAAAACTTTTATGGGCAGAACTGTTTTCTTTTGCTTTAATGCAAACTTCTAATTGTTAATGCAGTTTGTCTTTGTGGGTTTTCCCTCCTTTGGCATTTGACCAAGAGTAATAGTGTGAAAATTTATTAAATAAGTATTATACTTATAAAATAGTAATATACCAGTTATAACTTAACATCAAGCTTATTTGTGTTTTTCTATATAATTTCTTTCATTTACCTTCCTGAACCTGAGTGATTAGTTGTGTATCAACTAAAATTATTTAATGCAATGCTTCAACAGTTTTTGTCCTGCTGTTGTTTTATACCACACTTTTAACATCAGACTGCAAAACACTGCCATCAAGTCAGTTTTTGACTCCGAATGACCCTACTGCTCCTGTGGGTTTCTGAGACTGTACCTCTTTATGAGAATAGCATGCCTCATCTTCCAGAATCCTGCAAATATAAAATTCAATAAATATGAATTGAATAATATTACTGTATGCCCTTTGCATAGACTAAAGTTAAGAAATAGGAAAGCTTCCATAGAGATGAGGTAAATTTGTTATCTTTATACAAAATTGAAAATAAAAATGAGGGTTTTTTTTATTAGAGGAAGATTTTTATTAGAAGAAGAAATAGTTTTATTTTTTCCATAAGAGATGTACTGCATTGCAAGAGAGTTTCTAAAAGTTTGTGGAAGAGTGGAGTTGAAAGTTAATGGGAGTTCCATAGTGATTACAAGTTGGGTTGCTAACCAACAAGCCAGCAGTTCGAAATTACCCACCCAGTGTGCCGGACAAAATCATGTTTGTATTCCTGTAAACAGTTACAGTCTCGGAGAGCCACAAGGGCAGTGCTACCCTGTGTCCTACAGGGTTGCTGTAAGTCAGAATTGACAAGACAGCAGTGAGGTGAAGTTCACACAAATTTTTAGAGTGAGAAAATATACTCAGTCCTGAGATGTTTGATCTGTTTAAGCTTGTTCTTAGATGATTTTTGTCAGGTCCTGTGGGTTTAAAAATACAACACATGTATATATTAGGTTTCTTCTTTGAACCCCACACCTGTATAGCCAGACTTACTTTACCTTTTCTTTTTTGATATTTCCATTTAATTTCCTAACAAGCATTTTCAACCTTAATATGTCAAAAACCAAACTTAAGATTTTCTTCTTGAACTTGCTCCTCCCCATAGTCTTTCACTCACTTGAGGAAAAGCCAATCCAACCCTCCGGTTGGCCAAACAAAAAATAACCGAAAAAATTGGAAAATCAACTCTCCCGCCAACCCAAAATTGAATCAACAAAAAAATCCGCCAACCTTCCCTTGGAAAAAAAACAAAAACCGACCATTTGTGCTTTAGTCAAGCAAGCGTCCACACATCTTTCCTCTCCTAATTAGTCTTCTTGCATCTAGCCTGGCCCTCCTGTAGTCTGCTCTCTACCTGGCCCCAAGAGTGACTCATTTGAAATGCTAGACAAATCTTGTCACTTCTTTGTTGAGAGCCTTCCAAAGTCTGCAGACAGGGTCCTGAGTTGTTAGACCATTTCCTTTCTCCATTCCCATTACTATGACTTCATTTCCTATCGCTACTTCCCTCTTCTGTTCAGCTCCGGAGAACTCTCCTTGCATGCCACACAAACTCCTCATGAGGGATTTTGTACTTGTTAATTTCTTCTAACTGAAATACCGTCCCTACTTCATTGAGATTTCTGCTCATTAGAGCCAGATGTTAGTTACTGTCTCACAGACACTCCTCGTGACCACACTATTTATGGTAATAATCCTAAGTCTATCACTTTCTCCCCTTATCCTGCTTGGTTTGGGATTGTTTTGGTTTTTTGGGGGGATCATAGCAGTTAGCATCACAGAACTTCCTTGTCCTCTCTCTTCCAACTAGAATAGCTGCTATATGTATGTAGGTCTTCTATGTTGCTCATTGTTGCATCCTCAGAACTTAGACCATGCCTTACACATAGCTGACACTCAGTTAATATTTGTTGAATTAGTCAGTGGGCCTTAGTATAGACGGTGATTTTGCTTATTATTATGATAACTGGATTCATAACACAGTTAGGCATCTTCTAAAGGGGTCTGATTTGTTTAAATGTTAACATTTATATTATGTGTTCTGCATTGAAAACAAATTATAATAATGATTCCACGGTTAGGTTAAGGCTTAGTACTCGGTGTAAAATGCAGGACCAGATTACTATTTTAAAGATATTTTATGGGAATAATTACATTTTGCTCTTTGGATATAGACATCTGACTCTTAAGTACATCAACACACCTTAGACACATGAATGGCAAGAAGAGTAGCCTCTTTTGAATCTGTGCTAAGACTTTATCAATATGAAGTGCTTCTCACAGGGTTCTACCACAGAACTAAACTTCCATCATCAAGAAATTGCAAATCCATTTGTCTATGCCTCTTGTATATCTGAAAGCTACTTTTTGATGTTTGTTCTGCAATTACATTTATTGTTTAAGGTTGAATATATGCAATTCTGACTAGACCAACTTGTCAGACCCTTTGTCCAGCACTGAACCAAAGATAAATGGCCATCTCTCAACAGTAACATACCAAAGCCAAAAGTTGTTCCCAGACACACAGTCTTTGAATTAATCTTGTGCTTTCTGTTTTCTTACCACCTTTCCTATCCAGAAATTACCAAATTGCAGGCTTTAAGTTACTGATACATTCTGCAAATGGTAAATGTTTAAATATTTTTAATGCTATTATTTCACCATGCATATCATGCATATTCTTTGCTTAAAATGTATTTTTTTTACATATGCTCTCATTCTGTGTGGGAAAATTATATAGTATGTGAAAATCTGTGCTTACGTTTGTCACTGCTAACATGACCACAAAATCAATCATGTTGTGTAATTGAAAGGATTTTGTAAATCTTTTAAACATCTTTGACACATGAACTACATTTTTTTTTTAATCGTTTTGTTAGGGGAACTACATTCTTTTTCTGGGATTCCACACTGCCTCTGATAAAATGTATGTGTTTTAAGTTGGTAAGGGTTTTTCTACTTTTTGCATTTCCCTTTGTATATGCTTTTCATACAGAAAGAGTTATCTTAGTTATAATAGAGACTGCGCTTTCTTTAAGAATATACAGTGTCTAATATTAATATACTTTAGGACATCATTGTATATCTGTATTTACAGATTTCTTCAAGGTATTTAATAGTAAATATCAAAGGTTCATTTCATAAGATAATCTTGCCCACAAAATAGTCAAAGACATGCTATAGCATCAGGATAATGCAAGACTCGTATTTAATCCCTTTTTAAAAGATCATTAAATAATTTTAGCAGAGCTGAGGATCCTTTTTCTTTAATTATTATGTAATTTAAGTAAAGGGACCGTACTGTTTCAGGAGGTTGTGTAAGAAAACCATGTGTGTGAGGGGGATGTGTGTGTGGGGATGTGGGTGTGCGCTGGGAGTGGGGGTTCTGACTCCTATTTATCATGTGATCTCTGGAAATTTACTACATTATTTGAGGCTCTGAACAACTCGAGTTGAGAAACACCACAATAGCTGCTACAGAATCCAAAAACAGTACACCTATTCATCGAGTTGTAATATAATTAAATGAGACAACGTGTGTGAAATGCCCTGAACAGGGCCCAGTAATAGTAAGCACTCAATAAATAGTATTTGGAATTCTCACTCACTGGTCTTGTGCCTCCCCAACCCCCAACTATGCATGAATAATGTTTAGAACAGTGCCTGGATTATGGTGTCTGTTCTGATTGGGTTTAATCAGAAATTAAAACTGATGAACTAGACTTGAAGCCTTTCTGTGCCTGCCAACTCTACATTGCTCTGCATTCCCCGAATTAATAAGTAGCGAGAAGTCAGGACCTTGAATTGACCTATATATAATACCCAGCAGGTGTATGTGGCCTTTCTCTTCACAGCAAATTGCTCCCCTGGGGATTGGAGAGAATGAAGAATGCTCCGCTCCCAGCCCTCATTTTAAACCCCAGGGGAACTCTTAGAAGATTTACTTAACTCTCTCTTCAAGGGACAGATCTTAGCGTTGAGTCCTAAGTCATGTTAATTTGACATGGGGTGGGGATGCATTATCATTTTAATCATTTTGTACAAGATAACTTGCTTTACTGCTTATTGCTTGTTTGACCACTTGTAGTACTCAGACTATTACCCTAAAAGAGTTTACACCTTAAAAAAAAGAAAAAGCTTGGGAAAGTTTTTTTTTTTCTTCTTCTTCTTTTTTTAAATCATTTTATTAGGGGCTCATAGGACTCTTATCACAATCCATACATACATCAATTGTGTAAAGCACATTCGTACATTCATTGCCCTCGTCATTCTCAAAACATTTGCTCTCCACTTAAGCTTGGGAAAGTTTTAACGACAATTTTGTATACTACTTTATATTCCAAAATATATTGCTTTATGATTGTAAATTTTTATTGCTTCAGGTGTAAAGATGGTTTGAAAGGATTTACATTCTCTGCACTTAGGTAAGTAACATATTTAATTTACCGTTATGTTGATTACAAGTTCTTTTTAAAAAGTAGTATCCATAAATAACTATATCATTTATAATATTAATTGACTCAATTTTTAAGCTGAAAGTTGTTTTAGAAGTCATGAAAGCATTTCCAAACATTGGTAGATAGTTCATTAAAAGTACTTTATCAGACTTTTCTTTCTTAAAAGTGAAAAACAAGAGTTTATTAATGCCTATTAACTGCCTCATACTGTGGGGTGTTAGAAAAAAAAGCACAAACATTTTCTTCAAAGCTGCACATGAATAACAACATTAAGAATAAAATATATATCTTTAAACTCACTGCCACTGAGTCAGCTCATAGTACCTGTCTAGGACAGAATAGAATTGCTCCTGAGACTGTAAGTCTGTACAGAAGCAGACAGGTTCATCTTTCTCTCATAGGGAAGCTCGCTGGTGGGCTAAAACCACTGACCTCATGGTTAGCAGCGCAATGCTTAGTTTACCAAACTCCCTCCCCCCCCAAATAATGGTTCATGTTGCCCAGATTATGGACATCTTTAGGGCAGGATTCATATTGTGATGCATGTATTAGATAATAGCCTTCATTAGCATTTTTCTTCTCACCTTATAGTTTGACTCTTAACACATAGTAGATACTATAGAAATAATGATACACATTAGTATTATAATTATGTCTCACCAAGTCTATTCATATAGATGAGATCATCCCATTTTTACAATTCTGTGAGACAGCTATGTTAATGCCTATGTGAGCGGATGAAGCCAAGTCTTAGAATGATTGACTACTTAAACATCATACAAGTGACTATACAAGAGGCCTTCAAAAAGCTCATGAATGGATGACTTGAAAAGATAAAGGAAATTTTCCTCAAACTTTCAAGCCCCTTATATATCCTGACTCCAAAGCCAGTGTTCTTTCAGTTTATGTCAAATATTGTTCATCCATGCCACAGCTCCCCCAAGTACAAGCAGTACTTTCTTAGTTGAAGAATAGTATTTACTGGAAATACTTCCTGTCAAGTCTATTTTGACTCACAGCAACCTGATAGGGTAGAATAGAACTCCCCCATATACTTTCCATAACTGAATCTTTAGAGAAACAGACTACTACATCTTTCTTCTGCAGAGCAACTGGTGGGTTTGAACCACTGATGTTTTGGTTAGCAGTTTAGCCACATGACGTCAGGCTATAGCAGGGAAGAATTAGAGTGGACTCAATACTAAGAGAAATTGTATGTGATTATCTCAGGGTATTTTGAAGATCGAGTTAGTGAATGAAACGTGCTTATAATTGCCAGCGCTGTAGGAACTCAAGAAATGTTGAATATTCTTTTTTTTAATACACTTTCGTTGATGTATGTTTCACATATCATACAATTTAAGCATTATTCATATTAAGAAGATTTGCAATTACCACCATGATCAATTTTAGAACATTTCTTCTTATACTCATTTCCCTCCATTCCCCTTACCATGTCCCTAGGCAATTATCAATCCAGTTACTGTCTCTATAGACCTTCCTATCCTGGACTTCATATACAGAAAAATCAAACTACCGACAGGAAGCAAACAAACAAAAGCAACAATAATGACTAGACAAAACATAGCAAAGCTAAAAAGAAAGCACAAAACATTAAAAACTGAAGCAACTTTAAGATGGGTCAAAAGGGAGATCAAATGTTAAGGGTAATACATTTTACCCTACCTACATCTTCCAGAATCTACTTTTTAGTGCTCTTTGTTTGATAGCAAGGCTAGTCACATTCCCCGACTACGCTCCAAGGGAATTTCCTGGAGGCTTAATCCATTTGGGTACTCTGGACATGGATTCGCGCCTTCCCCTGTTACAGAGCCTTCAGCAGACTGGGTGTTCACAATTCAAGTTCTGATGCCTTTCGCTCTTTTTGGATTTGGATTTTATTTTTTATAGTCCTTGAATTACACAGACTTGTGTGCTTCTTCCATGTGGATTTAGTTGACACCTCAGTTAGATGGCTGTTTGTTTGAAGAGAAGCCTTGAAGGCCCCAGATGCTATTCTTTTTGATAGCTAGCTGGTTTCATCTGGTATCTTCACCATATTTTGCTGTAGCACCCATATCTCCAGTGATCTCTTAATGAGGATGAGCATCGAGCCAGGGTGATGTAATAAAAACTAATTGTCCTTAGGTTAGGGCTAAAATTAAGTACAAACCCCAAATCTCTTCATAGATCTGTGGTTATGCGTCTCTCTGGTTCATTTTAGAGGCATTACCACAATTTTATGATAGAGAACATTATAAACCATCCAAATTTTATTGATAGTGTCATTAATTTACCCAATGGTATAGAGATTAAAACACCGTTGAGAAAAGGAAGTTATACAGGTGTAGGCCAGCTTCAGAATGAAACACATGAATTCTTTCCTTGGAAAGATTCAACTCTTAGTGACTGGACACTTGACACAAATATTGGGGCTTGATGATAGGGCACAGCTTTCAATAACACTCATTTACAAAGGCAGAGCCACGCCCACCAAATTAATAAATATAAAGAAACAAACAGGGAGGGAATTAAAGTATGTGGTTGTCTGGCTTTGTCCTTAAAGCAAGAGAGCTGAACTAAAGTCCAAGACTACCAATTTACATAACCTTGAGATAGCAGTCAGATGCTTCTTCTCACACTGGGTGTTTCAGCCCTGAAGCTCCCCAGTTGACATACTCCCTTGGACTTACCCACTTCTCTACCGATGGGCATTTGGGCTGTTTCCAGTTTTTGTTATTGTGAACTGTGCTTCAGTGAACACGGGAAAGCTTAACTCTGTTTATGTTCTAGCTCTTGTTTCTTTGGGGTATATGCCCAGCAAAGGAATTGTTGGGTTGTATCGTATTTCTATTCCCAGTCCGTTTTAGGTATTGCTGTATTGTTTTCCACAATGGTTATATATTGGTGGTAAGCCTTAAATTGCACGTAAAAAATAGATTTAGATAAGTACAAGAGAACAGATAAACTATGTTGCATAAAAATGATATTAGCAAAAACTTGTAAGTTTTTGATATCGAGTGCAAGTTAAGACTGAAGAAATAATAGTATGATAATTTTATATTGGAAATTCAAATATATTTTATTTGAATAGGTAGAGTAGGACTCAAAAAAAAAAATCACCCAAATTCACTGCCATCAGGTTGATGTGCCAATATACAGAGACCCTGTAGGACAGGGTAGAACTGCCCCTGTGAGTTTCCAAGACTGTAACTGTTTATGGGAATAGAAGCCCTGTCTTTCTCCCTGGGATCATTTGCCAGTTTCAAACTGCTGACCTTGTGGATAGCAGCCCAACTCGTAACCACTATGCCACCAGGGCTTCTAGAGTAGGACTAGCTTATAGAAAAATTTTAAAAATGAAGAAAACTTGGATTTGATAAAGTGATGAGTAGGTAGTAGCCAACTGATTCTTTATCAGGGTAATTGATACTGTCTCAGAAAGAACTGTCTCTCCTTAGTATTTGAGACATTGAAAAAGAGAAAACCTGAAAGTAGAAAGTAAAAATGCATTGGAACGCCTTTGGTAATAATAACTTTCTCAATCAAAATATATAGCAATAATATCTTCTCTCTTTTTTATTAATCATTTTATTGGGAGCTCTTACAGATATCAGTTACATTCCATCGTTCAATCACATCAAACAGCATTGTCCAATTGCTACCACAATCAGTTTCAAAACATTTTCTTTCTTCTTGAACTCCTTGATATCTGCTCCATTTTAGCCCTTCCCTCCCCCACCATACCCACTAGGAACCCTTATCTATCTATCTATCTATCTATCTACCTATCTATCATCTATCTAGTGTGCCATATCTTACACGTCTAATATACCCATTCATATACTATTCTGTTATTTGATCCCATGGAGTGTGGTTATACAGTCATCAATGCTATCAGCTCCCTGCACACCTCTCCCCTCCCCCTGCTCCCATTCCCCCAGGGAACCCTTACTCCTATTACTGTTTCTGAAGAGTTGTCTATCATGATATTCATGTATCAAATGATCCTAAATATACAGATGAACCTACACAAAACTGACATGACTAATGAAGTAAAACAAAAACCATAATAGTTAGGGAGGAGATATTTAAAAACTAGAGGAAAGTTATGTGGCTCATCATAAATCTGCCCTGGATTTATCATCCTTTCCAAGTAGCCCTTCTGAGTGGGACTGTCCAATTGTCTTACAGGTGGGTTTTGGGTCTCCACTATACCCACGCCCCTTCACCCGATTTGGTTGCTTGTTTTTGAACTTCTGATACCTTTTCCTTTCGACACTTCATAATCACACAGGTTGATGTGCTTCTTCCATGTGGGCTTTGTTGCTTCCCTGCTAGATGGCCGCTTTTTAAACTACAAGCCTTTAAGACCCCAGATGCCATATCTTTTAATAGCTGGGCACCATCAGCTTTCTTCACCACATTTCCTTATCTACCCATTTTGTCTTCAGTGATTGTGTTAGGAAGGTGAATATCATACAATGCTCCATTATTAAAACAAACCATTCCTGTACTAAGGTAAGACTTAAGTAAAGGCCCAAAGTTCATCTGCATATATATACATATATAGCTAAATACACATATTTATATATTTACATGTATACACCCACATATATATACACACACATATATTTTTTGTTCTTCCCTCCTGCACTGTTATGATTTTTACTCATTGTTTACCTCTCAGTAATTTCTCTCAGATAAAATTCGATTGATGAAACACGACCAGAAAAGCTACACCCTCCTCACTATCAATTTTACTCTTCCCCTGTACCCATCGTTATTGGCTCACCACTCCCCTCCCCCCACCTTCTCCCCTTCCATGCCCCCAAGGAACCATTGTTCTAGTCACTGTCTCCATATGATTGCCTATTCTGCCTATTTTGTATAGATAAGCACCCCTACCTCCCCAAATTAAAACAAAACAAAACAAAACATACAGGTAGTCACAAGTCTGACAGGGATCCTGACGTAGTGTAGATGAAGATCTCTATTAAATAGAGAGCAGGACATGTGATAAAACCATCAGTCCAGTACTCATTTCTTTCAGGGTTACATGTCTTACGGGTTACGGGTCCTGCTTACCTAATAATGCATACACCCATTTAGTCTTGTGCATTCATGTCCAAAAGGCAAGTATCCTAAAAGTTCCCATTGCTATTCCTGCAGTCAGGAATGGAGCGGTCTATTGCCACCACCACCCTCCACCCACCTTCAGTTATCCCTTTGGACTTTCAGTCTGACCCCCTTGTGAGTAATCCCCAGCCAAGTGCTGCCGCCCTGAGTCAGAAGTCTACAATCAGGGTTCTTCAGGGGCTTCGTGGCTTTGCTCCCATCACTGGTCTGTTACACTCCTCTCTTGATTTGCCCCATGTGGGTTGGTCAGACCAGCCTCTCTCACTGAGCTGTAGCTTCAGGGTTGTCTTCTGCAGTGCTGTCATCTAGGGAGAGGGCATCACATCTTGGGCTGAGGCCGACCCTGCATAAATCTCTAGGAACAAGCTGCTCTGAGCAGGAACATTGTCCTTAGGGATTGGTACACTGGAATGAGGTCTACTCTTGCTCTCTCTTTCCTGTCGAGATATAAGCAATACTCTCCCCTTGGGTTGGTTAGAGCCCTTACCCCCCATTGCCATTGTTTTTCTTTTCCCCACACCTCTGTGGGTCTTAAAGGCATAGGAGAGGGGTGTGTGGAGAAACATGCTTTTCAGCTCAGGTTTTATTTGTATCTGTTTTTTGATGAATTATGAATAGTTGGGTTTGGTCTGGCTCATGCCAGAATATCTGGTCTTCAGCCAGGGAATTGTGTGTTGTGTGCTGTTTCCCTTAGGCCTGTTCTGCTGTTTGAATTTACCTCAGTGGACTCATGTTGTACTTGACCTTTTGTGCTTAGCTGATCACTCAGCATAATATCCTACACTTTGAAACTATGAAATGTTTCATAGTTTCAGCACTATTTTTTAGGGATGCATAGTATTCCATTGTGAGTATATACCAGCGTTTTTAATCCATTCATCTCTTGATGGGAATTTAGGCTGCTTCCAATTTTTTGAGATTGTAAATTGTGCAGCAACAAACATTGGAGAGCAGATGTCTGGACGTGGTTGTGTTTCTTATTTCTTCTGGGTGTATGTCCCAAAGTGAAATTGCTTGGTTGTATGGTAGCTCGATTTCCATGTGTTTTCGGTTTCATCTAGTCGCTTTCCACAGTAGCTGTACAGACCTACTAGACCACCAGCAGTGAATGAGTGTTCTTATTTCACCACACTCCTTCAACACTTGGTGCTTTCTGTTTTTTTGAATTGGACTATCTTTTTTTTTTTTCAGAAGTATAATTCACAGTTGTTTATTACTATCATTTGTGCATATCAAATATTACACAATATTTTCTTTTTTTATTATTATTTTTAAGAAATATTTTTATTAGGGGCTCATACAACTCTTATCACAATCCATACACACATTAATTGTGTAAAGCGCATTTGTACATTCATTGCCCGAATTGGGCTATCTTTGTGGCTGTTAGGTGTTTTGATGTTTTGATTTGCCTTTCCCACATGGCTAATGATCGGGAACATTTTCCCATGTGTTTATTGGCCATTCAGATTTCCTCGTTTGTGAATCTTCTGTTCAAATCTTTTGCCCAACTCCTCAGTGGGCCATTAGTTTTTTTCTTGTAAGCTTGCAGGATTCTGTAGGTTTTAGTATTAAGTCCTTTGTCTGATATGTCATTATTAAATACCCTTTCCCCAGTCAGTGGGCTCTCTCGATACTCTATTGATGAAATCTTTCAATGTACACACGTGTTTTAACTTCAGTAGGTCCCACTTCTCTATTTTATCTTCCTGTGGGGGTGTATCCTTCCCTATGTCTGATAGCCCATGTATTCCCTGTGCTAATGTTCTTAGCTTTGTCCCAATTTTCTCCTCGATGATCCTGATAGTTTGGGGTTTTACCTCAAGGTCTGTGAACAAAATCTTAAATTTGTTCTTGTGTATGGAATGAGGTAAGAGTCTTGTTTCATTCATTTTCATGCTGACATCTAGTTTTTCCAACACCATTTGTTGAACAGTGCATCTGCTTCCCATCTGATATTTTTTGGACCTTTGTCAAGGATCAGCTGTCTGTATGTTGCTGTTTTAATTTCTGGATCTTCTGTTCTTATCCATTGGTCCGAGTATCTTATCATTATACCAGTACCTTGCCATTTTGACAACTTTGGCTGTATAATAAGTTTTAAAGGTAGGTAATGCAAGCCCGCACACTTTGTTTATCATTTTGAGGAGTTTCTTGCCAATTCTGGGCTTTTTCTCTTTCCATATGAAATTGGTAGTCTGTTTTTCCATTTCTTTGAAAAATGATGCTGGAATTTGTATTGGGGTTGAATTAAACATATAGTGCCTTAGGCAGGATTGACATCTTTACAATTTTGAGTCGTCTAACCCATGAGATATTCTTCCATTTTTGAAGCTCCCTTTTGTTATCTTGTAATAATGTTCTGTAGTTTTCCTCATACAGCTCTTTTGGTCTTGTTGTTGTGATGGTATATATCCCTAGATATTTCAGTTTATGCCTGACTACTGTGAAGGGTATTACCTTCTTGATCTCTTTTTCTGTAATCCCCTCAGTGGTGTATAGCAATCCAATTGATTTATGCCAGTTGACCTTATATCCTGCCACTCTACCATATTCCTTAATCATTTCCAGCAATCTTATTGTGGAGCCTTTGGGGTTCTCTCTCTATAAAATCATGTGATCTGTAAATAACAATAATTTCACTTCTTCTTTCCCCAGATGTATACCTTTGATATCCTTCTGTTGCCTTATATTATTAGCTAGGACCTCCAGGATGAAGTTGAATAGAAGAGGGGAAGGGGGATGCTTAGTGGGTCCCCTTTTCAGTGAATATTTTTGTCTTTTCTCCATTGATTGTAATGTTAGCTATTGGTTTTTCATATATAGCATTAATTATATTGAGATAACTTCCTCTTAATCCCATCTTCTTGAGTGTCTTTATTAGGAATGGGTGTTGAATATTGTCAAATGCTTTTTCTGTGTCTGTTGATATTATCATGTAGTTCTTTTCCTTTTTCTTGTCCATGTGATGGATAGTGTTGATGGCTCTTTGGATGTTGAACCGTCCCTGCATCCCTGGTATAAATCTCACTTGGTCATGATTGATTATTTTTTTTATATTCTTTTGAATTCTATTGGTCACTAATTTATTAATGATTTTTGCATCAATGCTCATTAGAGATATTGGTCTATAGTTCTCTATTCTTGTGAGATCCTTGCTCTGCTTTTGTATCAGTGTTATACAAATTTAAAAGAATTTGCTTGTGAGTTTACTGTCATTTTCTATGTTCTGGAAGAAGTTGTGTAGTATTGGTGTCAGCTCTTCCCTGAATGCTTAGTAGAATTCTCCTATGAAGCTTCTGGGCTGGGGCTTTTTTTATTTGGTAGTTCCTTGATAACCTTGTATATTTCTTTTTTGCTATGAATTTGTTCAAGTTCTTGACATCCATAAGAAATAATTTGGGAAGGGTTTGTTTTTCCAGGTATTTGTCCATATCCTTCAAGTTGTGTAATTCATTGGAGTAGAGTTCTTCATAGTTCCGTGTAATTAGTCTTTTTATTTTATTGAGTCCATTGTATTTTCTCTTGTTTTGTCCCTCATCCTGGATATTTTTGGTTGAATTTTCCACTGATGTCTGCCCCTTCCTATCTTTTGTTAGGTTTGCTAGTGGTTTATCGATGCTGTTGATTGTTTCAAAGACCCAGCTTTTTACTGAGTTGATTTTCTCCTTTGTATTGTTGTTTTCCCACTCATTTATCACAGCCCTGGCTTTTATAATTTCTTTTTGTTTGTTATTAAAGGATTATTTTGTTTACTCTGTTCCAGTTGCTGAAGGTTTTGTGTTAAAGTGTCAACCATAAATCTCCCTTCCTTTTTCATATATATGTTTATCACTATCAAGCATCCTCTGATCACTGCCTGTGTTTTATCCCTTAAGTTTTGGTATATTTTATTTTCATTCTCATTTTCTTTCTAGAAACTTCCTAATTTTTGTCTCTAACTTGGGTCAAACCCAGTCTTTTCTAAGAAGTAAATTATTTAACCACCATGTGTTTGCCCTGGTTTATTGTTCTTTCTTTTGTTGATTTCCAGCATTATTGCATAGTGGTCAGAGAAGGAAGTCTGTGTTACCTCTATATGTTTGAATTTATTCAAGCATGACTTGTGTCCCAGCATGTGGTCTATTTTCGAATATGTGTCATGTGCACTTGAAAAATAGTATATTTTTGCAGGTGGGTGGAGAGCTCTGAGTACATCTATCAGGTTCAGTTGTTTGGTTGTAGTATTTAGCTCTTTAGCCTCTTTGTTGAGCTGCTTTTCCACTTATCTGACTTTATTGGATAGCAGTGTTATTGGTCTCCTACTATGATTATCAAACCTGTGATTTGTTTTTCATCTCTTGAAGGATTTGGTTGAAAAATTTCGTGGGTATCTTGGGCACATACATGTTTATTATCCTCACTGGCTCT
>NW_022105611.1:6240980-6242710 GCF_000313985.2 Echinops telfairi | reverse complement strand
TGTTTCATCAGTGCTATACTGCACCCTGAGTGGCTCATCTCTTCCCTATGACCCCTCTGTGAGGGGATGTCCAATTGTCTACAGATGGGCTTTGGGTCTCCACTCCATCCCCCCACACACCCACATTCACATTGGGTTTGATTTTATTCTGGGTCTTAGATGCCTGATATCTGATCCCATCAACACCTCATGATCACATAGGCTGGTGTGCTTCTTCCATTGAGCTTTTGTTGCTTCTGAGCTATATCTGCCCATATTTTTATCTGATTACTTTCATAGGTAACTGAATTGTTTTCTCTAGTTACTCTTATGATTTTCTCCTTTCCCTCAAAGTTGGATAATTTGACTACTATATGCCTTGGTGTGTTCTTCTTGGGATTCAGTCTAGTTGGTATCCTCTCTGCTTCCTGGGTGATTGTTGGATCATCTTTTATTATGCTGAGGAAGTTTTCTTACAGGAATTCCCTTGCTTGTTTGGCTGTTGATTTCTTTGTTATGCCTAGCTCTGATATCCCACTTATTTGAATATTGTTTATGAAGATAGCATTGCTCATTGTTCTCAGGATTTCTTCAGCTTTTTAAATTATCTTGTTTGATTGTCTTTCATGTTTGTTGAATTCTGCTTGGGTATCTTTGAGGTTGCTGATTCAGTTCTCTGCTTTTGCCGGTCTGTTAGTGAGGTCTGTTACCATCTTCTTTGCTTCTGCTGCATCTTCCCTAACTCTTTTATTTTCCTTCGGTTTGTGTACTCTTTCCTTTCTATTATTTCATCCCTTTTCTGTATTGATCCCCTCATATCCTGTATGACTCTAAGCAGCATTCTGAAGATTTCTTTATGTAGTGGTTCAAAGTCTGCTTTTTCTTTGTATGTCTCTAGGTTTAGGGCCTCCTCTGAAATTGCATTTTGTCTTTCTTGCTCTCTTGCTGTGGCTACTAACGTGAGTTGCTGTCTTTGTGACATTTTGGTAGATTTTGGTGACATTTTCCCAGGAGTCCACAAGCCCTATGTTTTCTTTCTCAGAGGCTAGTAAGAATGATTCTAAGGACTACCCGGAGTTAGCTGGGGTACAGGTTTGAGCTGCGCCTCTGTCTCACCGGGATTGACTTTTCCCTAAACAGGTGGGATTATCTATTTGGAGGACAGCGCAGGTGGCTCTCTCAGACAGAGTGGGCAGAGCAGTCACAGGCAGCAAGGGTGATGCTGGGCAGGTAGATTGCCATAGCACGGGTTGGTGCTCACGGGTCGGGAGACAAGTGGGGGTGGGAGCTATTCAGGGTACCAGCGCCGGTTGGTTACAGGCGCTGGCCACAAACAGAAGCGCCAGGCTGGTTGTGAGCAGCGAGGGAGGCACTTGGCAGGCCAATCACACACAGGTGGAACTGGCATTCACGGGTTGCAGCGGGGGAGAGAGCAACTCAGGGAACCTAGGTTCTGAGGGTTATTCGATTATGTATTTAGTTGGTAAGTTGGTGGAGAATAGCTATTGTTGAGGTGTAGGTAACAGGTTCTAGGGGTTGTGGTACTTTGGGTGCGTGAAGGGTATATTAAATCTACCAGAGTTCATTACTGACCCTGTAAATTGCAGTACTCTAATATTTGTTTATAACAGAAGGACCCTTTATAGTAGCTTGTTGCCTGACTCCAGATTTTCAACTCTGTATGTACGGTCCCAAGGTAGATATAGGCTTTTGTAGTGGGTGCTCTACTGTGTCCCAGGGAATGAGGATTA
>NW_022105611.1:6237224-6239473 GCF_000313985.2 Echinops telfairi | reverse complement strand
GCCAAGCCCATAAGGAGGCTGTGACCTAATTGACAGGCTAGACTCCACCCCGATAACCTATTTAACAAGTTGACATGAAATTATGTAACTACCAAATATATAGTATTGTATATTGATAACTTACATTGTATTCCACCAGACAGGTTTTATTACCTGTCATCTCTCCCAGATTGTAAATTGATTACTTTTACAGATGTAAAGTTGATACTCAGAACAATATTTCTAAAGGCAAATACATGGTCAAAAAATAATGTGGATTAATGTATGTAGTTTTTGTAGGTTTCCAAAAAGTAATACCCTGACATGACTATCTAATTTTCTACCTCTTTGCATTCATGTGTGTTTATGGATATTTTTTGCAGAAATACATATCACGTCAAACACTTTATTTTTCTAAAAATTTTAAAATCAGGAGAAATTAAAATGCTTGTTGTACTCCAATGTAATAGGACTTCCTGACCATAGTAATATGTGGTGAGGATAAGTAAATTACTGCTTGGTACAATTGAGAATGATGTGATGTAAAGGAAATAGAATTGTAAAAAAGTTTAAGGGCCTATTGGTGTTAGGAAAGTGCTTATCTCATACAGATTAAAGTTACTCAATCATGGAAACACACATTATTCACTGAGTAAAACAATCTCTTATTCCCACAATTTACAAAATACTCCAGTCTGATACTTTGACATTAAACATAGGATTACAATGTTTTAGAATATCCAACTCTCTAAACTTGGTTTAAACCATTTTCTTTTTATTATTCTTTCTTTTTTTAAAAAAATCATTTTATTTGGGGCTTATAAAACTCTTTTCGTAATCCATTGTGTCAAGTGTATTTGTACGCTTGTTGCCATCATTATTCTCAAAACATTTTCTTTCTACTTGAGGCTTGGTATCAGCTCCTCATTTTTCCCCCTCCCTCCCCCGCCCTCCTTTCCTCACGAACACTTCATAATTTATAAATTATTATTATTGTTTTTTAATGTCTTATACCGTCCAATGCCTCCCCTTCACCCACTTTTCTGTTGTCCATCCCCTAGGGAGGGGGTTATATGTAGATCATTATGATCGGTTCCCCCTTTCTCACCCCACCTTACCCTTACCGTCCTGGTATCGCTACTCTCATTGTTGGTCTTGAGGGGTTTATCTGTCCTGGATTCCCTGTGTTTCCAACTCTTCATCAGTACCAGTGTACATCCTCTGGTCTAACCAGTTTTGTAAGGTAGAATTAGGATCATGATAGTGGGGGTGTGGAAGCATCTAAGAATTAGAGGAAAGTTGTATGTTTCATTGTTGCTACACCGCATCCTGACTGGGTTGTCTCCCCCCCACATCCCTTGTGTAAGGGGATGTCCAGTTGCCTAGAGATGGGCTTTGGGTCCCCACTCACGCACTCCCTATCATTCACAATGATAGGATTTTTTGTTCTTTGAAGCCTGATCCCATCGACACTGCGTGATCACACACGCTGGTATGCTTCTTCCATGTAGGCTTTGTTGCTTCTCAGCTAGATAGTTGCTTGTTTACCTTCAAGTTTTTAAGGCGCCAGATGCTATATCTTTTGATAGCCAGGCACCATCAGCTTTCCTCATCATATTTGCTTATGCACCTGCTTTTACTTCAGTGATTGTGTTGGGACGGCGACCATCATTGAATGCCACTTTAATAGAATAAAGTGTTCCTGCATTGAGGGAGCACTTGAGTAGAGGCTCAATGTCTGTCTGCTACCTTAATACTAAACCTATAAATATATGCACATAAATCTATGTCCCTATCGTCATACATAAATATATTTACATATGCACATGCCTGTATTTAGACCTCTATAAATGCCCTTTGCCTCCTAGTTCTTTCATTTCCTTTTACTTTCCTCTTGTCCCACTATCATGCACAGCTTTCATTTGGGTTTCACTAACTTCTCTTGGTTTCATTCCTACACCCTCCTCGCCATTGATTTTGGATCACTTGTTGTTCCCTTGACCCTGGGTTTGTTAACACCACTTCATTTCCCCCACTTCCCCCTTTCTAATGTTTCCCCGGAATCTTCGGTCCTATTGTTTTCTCCTCCAGCTTGTTAATCCCCCCTGTCTTATCTAGATAGACCTGCAGAGATAATAATGTGCACAAAAACAAGACAACAAAACAAAGCAGGAAAAGAAAACAACAACAAAACCAATGACAAAGAAAAGCCTATAAATAGTTCAAGGTCTGTTTGTTGACCTTGAGGAGTGTTTTCCAGTTGAGTCTGA
>NW_022105611.1:6231319-6235888 GCF_000313985.2 Echinops telfairi | reverse complement strand
TTTTTTTTTTTTAACTCTTGTCATAGTTTGAAATGTTGGGTAATCAGAGATGGGAATATTTGAGATTTTAAAAGCCAGAAGATTTTAATAGAGATATATAGGGAAAAATGAACCTGTTGAAGAATTAACCACAGTAATGACAAGGTTTTTAACTATGTAGACAACTTATAACCAAGCCTGTAAAGCCATTAAATTAAAACTTTGAGGTACATAATGTAGTTTGTAATAACAAACAGGTTTTGCAGTGCACATCAAAATATTATTAAGTTAAGCTGTAATGCATAGAAAGGTACACTAATACTATATATAAACTCAAATATCTGACTAACTGGTGTTATACATTTGAACCATACCTAAGTGTTTCAACTTACATGCAAATTCAATTAGAAGTCAGAATGAGGGATAGAATTCATTTATAATGTATAATAATGTATATGTGTGTAATGTATACTAACAACTCATATAGTAAGAGCTCACGTTGTACTAGAGAATGTTTTAATCTTGAAGTTCTAATTTAGCATAGTCAGTGATTAGCCAGTGGTGTTCTAGAGGCTGATAGTGACAAGTTTGAACGTGCACTTCAGTAAGCTTTCTTTGGAAATTGTATGTGGGATAATTTCCAATTACAGACACATGCAGCTATTAAATGAAATGATAGGGAGAGAAGGGCCAGTGCAGGAGTCTGAAGATGCACTGCACTTGATTCATTATAATCTAGAACGAAGACATATACATAGCTTAGTGATTAAGAACCAAAGCCACTAGTACCAGTTTTGGGTTCAGATCCTACATTTGATAATTACTGGTGAGGAACAAGATGCTTGTTTTAATGATGGCTGCTTCATAGTGTTTTTGTGAAAATGAATTGATATACTATTTTTAAAAGGTTCAGCACTGTGTCTGTCTTATAGTAAATGCTCTGAAAATGCAAGCTGCTGTCGTATTTCCTTAATTGTTGTTTTTGGTTCCTACTCAGAGCGATCCTATATACAATAAAATGAAGCACTGCCCAGTCTTGCACCAACCTCACAATTTTTCTATGTTTGAGCCTAGTGTTGTAGCCACTGGGTTTAACTGTATTGTTCAAATTTGCTTACTAGGTATTTACAATGTGCAATAAACCAGGTGAGACAAGTAGGGCATTATAACAAAAAAGGACACACGTGGTCCTAGACCACTATTCAGCAAAGATATAGACTAGCAAGTCCTTGTGGTGCAATGGTTAATTACTCAGCTGCTAACCAATAGGTTGGCAATTTGAACTCTCCATCCTTTCTGTAGGAAAAGATGCAGCGACCAGTTTTCCTAAAGAGTACATCTTTGGAAACCATGTTTGGGTCTGCTCTGTCCTCTAGTTGGAATCATCTCTGAGTTGGGATTAACTTAACAGCACTGAGTTTTTGTATGTATACACTGACTAGTAAGGAGCCCTGGTAGTGCGGTAGCTAAGTAGCTAAGGCTGCTAAGTAAAAGGTCAGTCTTCTAGCTGCTCCAGAGAAAGGTGAGAGAGTCTGCTTCCTCAAAGATTTACAGCCCTAGACATCCTATGGAACAGTTCTACTCCGTCGTACAAGGTCACCAGGAACAGAAATGGACTCAGTAGCAGTGGATACACTAGGGAGTCCCTGGGTGGTGTAAATGCGTGACTACTGAGCTGAAAAGGTAGCAGTCCAAAACCACTCAGAAATGCCTGGGAAGACAGGCTTGTGATCTGCATGGGAAAGGTTACAGCGTTGAAAACCCTATAGAGTGGTTCTGTGCATATATAGGACAACCATGGGTTGGAATCAACTCACTAACAACTGACAACATCAACAGCAGGATTCGTACAATCCTGTAAGGCTCCTTGTACTAAGAATACAGAGGCAGGGACACACTGCTTCACACTAGTTTGGGGCAGGGACAGCTTCTCCAAGGAAATTCTCTCTAGTTTAAGGCAGGCAATCCTGGTCAAAAGACCAAGAGTGCTGGAAATGGTGTGAGAGAAAAGGTTCTTTCTGTTGAGGTATAGTTTTATCCTTGATGTTTATAAAGATTTTAAACTCCATGCACAGCCATGATCACAAAATAAATTATTTTGGACTAATAGTTACCAAAGATACAGCTGCCTGTGGTGACAAGAGTCCCTTTGCAAACTCCCCATAATTTGTCAACCTAGACAATGTTTAACAAGTTAAGCATTGCATTTGGTTTGCAGTTGTTGATATCGACAGCTTGGCTTTTTCTCTTTTCAGAGTTTAAACATTTTTATATTATGTTTCTCATAAGTCCACGTTCTGGTATTTTAGTGTAAGTTTATTGAATCTGTATTTTATCTATATTTTATAATGTTTAGTGAAAACTCAAAATGTGGAATTTCTTTATGAAAGCTTATTTTTTATAAGAGCAATGAATCCTATTGTAAAACTACTAGCAGTAATAATAAAAACTATGATAATATTGGTGTGGTATCTATGGGTGGTAACATTATCGTTGGAAAATATATAATTGTTTTAATATAAAAGGGGATGGTGTCTTCTCCTAGATACTTTTTTTGTTGCTGTTTATTGGTTTGAACAGAAATAAGTCAATTGGAAGGATTTGACGTTTATGATTTTTAAAATCAAATAATTTGAAACTACATTTAAGATTGACCTCTCCAATATTTCATTCTTAATGTTTCCATTTCCTTGTATAGATGATCTTTTACTGCATTTTAACTGTTTTATAATTCAAAGTTCTGTGAGGTGTAAATGTAGAGGGGTAGAACGAGGAACCCATTCAATTGTAACTGTACAGAATTTAGTGAAAAATAGAACTTTTGTGATTGCCTGGTAGATCCAAGTTGATAGTACACTTAATTCTATTGTACAACTTTAGATATATAAAACATTAGGAAAATGACAACCTATATTAAGGGTATATCATCAAGTGCCCTACTATGTTTTACTTGGTTAATTTTCCTTCAAAATCCTTATATTGTGAAAAACATGATTTTACTAACTTAAATTCTAAGAATGCAGATTTTGAAAGACAGTTTTTTTTGTTTGTTCAAGGAATGATTTGATTTTCTGTAAGTGGTGAAAATACTGTTTCAAGTGATGACGCTCCAAAATGTATTTGTCTATAAACAATATATATTTTTTCTTTATTGAATTTTCACTTATAAAAATGAAAAGTACCTTATATTGTGCTCTCTCTTTTTTTTCCTTCCTAGATTTATTGTAGGGAAGGAAGAAATTCCCATATATTCTTATTCACCGGAGGTAGCATTTGCAAAAGTGGAACAAAAGAGAGAGAAACACGAGGAAAACCCAAGAAGAATGAACATCATTGCTCTAGTTAGGAAACTTGTGGATTCAATGTGAGTTCTTTATTTTAATATTGTAGTATGATTTGTCCCTAGTTTATATGTTATTAGTATCATGCTAAGGTAATTTTGTTTTTTAATCACGTAATAATATTAAGTTTCCACCAAAAATTGTACATAGATTCCATAAAAGGCACGTAATGGCAACTGGATGTTAAATTATTTTTGACAGTACTAAAAGCAGTACAGACCATTATATTCCTTTAAAATAGAATTTACAAGAAATTAAAATAGTTTTCTCTTTCAAACTGACACCGTTAGAGGCAGCGGGAATGGGGAGCAGCAGGAACAGAGGAACTGTACTCACCGACTGTGCCAAGTGTGGGCAGGAGAAGGACGGGCTCCCGAGACAGAATTAAACAGATAAGGGAACAATAAGGCGCAAACCTCAAGCAAAGGCTGTTTTTGCGAGAATGGGATTTTCATGGTTTTGGAAGTGAAATAGAAAATGTTTATTTGTATATTGCAAAAGGAAGTATTGATATTTTATACACACGTGTGTTCATTCATAGTGCCATTGCAGAGACGTAAAGAGTAAGTGTAATGATTTAAAATTAAAGCATCGGCCAATAAAAATAATCTTGTAAATGATGCTTTGGAGTGGCTGGAATGAGTAGGGAAATATAGTTAGGCTAAAGTTAACCGATGGCCGATTCATAGCCACCCAAAACGACATGGTATAACTGCCCCCATGGGTTTCTGAGCCTGTAACTACTTACAGGAGTAGAGAGCAGCTAGTGGATTCAAACTGCTGACCTTGAAGTTAGCAGCCCAAAGGATAACTCAGGATGCCACCAGGCTTCTTGGAGGATAAAGTTAGAGAATTAATTATAAGAGCCTGAAGTCCTGTGAGAAATCCGAATACCTTTATTTGACTCTTTTTACTCCACCAGCTTTGTGACTTTGGATACGTCATTTAACCCCATTGCACCCCAGACTCCTCATGCTAACTTGGCTTGATAACCTCTATCGAAAAATTTTTTATATCAAATTAGATGACATATGAAATGTCGACAATTCATGAATTCACAAATTTTCCATTTTCACAGAATGTAAGACTGTCTTCTTCTTAGTATAGACCAGGGGTCCTCAAACTTTTTTAACAGGGGGCCAGCTCACTGTCCCTCAGACCCATTGGAGGGCCGGACTATAGTTTAAAAAAAACTATGAGCAAATTCCTATGCACACTGCACATATCTTATTTTGAAGTAAAAAAACAA